>NC_056732.1:933935299-934095299 GCF_019279795.1 Protopterus annectens | reverse complement strand
GACCAGCCTTCCCAAACGTGCTATGGTGTTGCAGTTTTAAAACATTTGTGGGTTAGTAATAGCACAATCCAGGATTAGTTATAACAGCAAGCATAGATATTCCCATTAACCCAAAACACCAGATTTGGAACAGTTGCATAGCAAACAGAACACATGCATATATGGAACCACAATGGCCATTACAATGGCATGCAGGTTACATTGATAGCAACAGGCCACCAATGATAGTATTTCAACATGGAACATTAATAGAAACACATTTCAATATTTATTGAGCAATAGGACATATGTCCCAACAGTAGGTTTGGTGTAAACATACCCATTGATTTGTGTATTTAGATTATTGTTGCAAATATGGTGGGGGGGAGAGAGAGATGTCAATTAACTTATATATCCTTGTAGTACTCACAACTTTAATGATCATTGCTCTAATCATTACTGTACAAGTATTATTACAATACCCTATGGCCTTGGTTTGGGCAGTGGTATGTTTGTACACAGTGTATACTTCAGCTGTCTTATAGCTAAATTGTACATCTCTTACCTGGTAGACCTGTGAAGGGAATGTTTGTTAACACTACCTGACTGTTTCTACACATATTCCCAGATTCAGAGTTAATATTATGCACATACCTCTCAATCTCTTATTTCACACACTCTGGACAAAGCTTGACAACATGGGGGTACAAATAGGGACATATTTTGAATATTGCTCTCATAAACTTGGAGAATTGCTAGAGTGACAGGATTTGTTTTAATATACATTTTCTGAAGGTTTTGAGGTCTGAAAATCAATATATATGTCATTATTTAGTGTCTACAGTTCTGAGATCATCTCACTGACTTGCCAGGGGGACAGAGGAACAGGCAGAAAATATGAGCCAATTATCTGGACATTCTGAAAAAAATGTGTACAGTTGAGAGGTATGATTATGCATACACCTTAATACCACTCCCAGGATTTGAACCATGGCTATGTATTCTAAAAATACAACAATTTAAGTTTCAGCAGAGTGTGCTATTTGGATATTACTGTTTATTCCTTCTGTGTTTTCTGTCTAAGTCTCTCTTGGTTGTACAATCTGACCTTGTCATTACAACAGTCTTATACAGACATTCCCAGACATAATTTTATGTAGCACAGTGTGAGAAACAGTGGTTGACACAACAGTACTATTCCGATACCAGATGATACTGAATGCTACATGTGGCACATACAATACCAGAGTAATCACTACCAGTCTAAGATTTAAATCTTTTTTGGCAGGCACAGTTTTCTTATCTGACAGACCTGCGGGGGGAATGTTTGTTAACACTACCTGACTGTTTTTACACATATTCCCAGATTCCTAGTTAATATTATGCACATAGCTCTCAATCTCTTAATGCACACACTCTGGGAAAAGCTTGACAACATGGGGGTACAAATTTGGGACACATTTTGAATATTGCTCTCATAAACTTGGAGAGTTGCTAGAATGACAGGATTTGTTTTAATATACATTTTCTGAAGGTTTTGTGGTCTGAAAATCAAATGTATGTCATTATTTAGTGACTACAATTCTGAGATCATCCCACTGATTTGCCAAGGGGACAGAGGAACAGGCAGAAAATATGAGCCAATTATCTGGACATTCTGAAAAAAATCTGTACAGTTGAGTAATATGATTATGCATACAGCTTACTACCACTCCCAGGTTCGAACCATGGCTGTGCCTACTAAAAATACAATTTAAGTTTTAGCAGAGTGTGCTATTTGGATATTGTCTATCTCACCAGTGTTTTCTAAGTCTCTCTTGGTAGTATAATCTGATCTTGTACTTACAACAGTCTTATACAGACATACCTAGACATTTTTTTGTGTGGGTAACAGTGGTTAACACATTACTATTCAGGGAATGCAACAATGAATGCCGTACAATACCAGAGCAAACACAACCAGTCCAGGATTTAGAGCTTTATTGCCAGACAGTTACAGTTTTATTTAAATATGACCTATATGGGACTATTACTGTCATATTGTCTGGTTTATTCAGTACAACCCATACACAGTTTTTATACTGCCAGGTGACTTTCTACTACTTTATATTTATTTGGTATGACTACTACAAGCAGGATTGTTACTCACCAGCCTTGTGATGCAGCCTTTGCAACCTACTAGCATGGGCTTCCTGATTTACAACCTGCTCAGCTGCAGCTGTAAGGGAAATAGAGAAATATTTAGGCATACCTATCTATCATATACTCAGGCTGGACATTAGTAAGTAGTTATTGGTATGACCAACCTTACACACTGCTGGGACATCATCCCTCTGCCTTGCTTCTTGGGCTCACTCATCCAAGAGCTCCCTCTTTCTCCACTTCAAGTCGGCATAGTGGTGCCGGACCTGGTCACCAGTCCGAGGGATACCAGTGGCACTGGTGTGATCATGGGCGAAATGGGTCCCAGGCTTCTGCTTTATATTGGGAGCCTTGGTATTGGCCCTGCAGCACTCTCTCATCATGGTTTTGTATTAGGAGTCCCACCATGCCCTTGTACTCCTGTATGCCCCAGCGCTGCACACGGAAGCCATGCTCTAATCAACTCCTGCCATACTGCCTACAGTGGGAAGCTGCAACCAGTTATGAGCTGCATTCCCACCTGTGGGGTTTAAATACGGCCGATTTCCCAACATTTGCCATGATTGGATGGTTTTGAATATGCTGAGCTAAGCTAAGATATGGGCAAACCTGCTTAGCTAAGGTTGGCAGTGCTTAAAGGGGCAGGTTCAGCACTGTTTACCAATGGGCAAATTCACTTAGCTAGGCTAATCATTGCTTAGCAGTCATGTTTACAAAATGAACCACAAACAAAACCAGTCCTGCAACACAAATCCAAAGACCACACTAGGACAGTGTATTTTTTAACACTTTCATCCACTTCTTATTACGTTAACTTCTTCAGAAAAAAACAATTTGCCCTACCCAAACTTCCTTTTATATCTTGTCTCTAATAACATACAGGAAATGACATCAAATAAATTTAAACTAAAAGTTTGCATAAATAAATAAATACATATGTGTATCTTTGGTTTTATAAAATACATTTTTTCTGTTTTTCTTTATAGTTAAACAATTGTTTTGTATAAATGAATGTATAAAATGTGTACATATGAGTTTACCTGTATAATAAAAAAAATGTCAAATTTATCGATTCATTTAATCCGGGTGCACTGTCTGCACCTAAATACAACTGCCAAAAGGCTTCTTTGCACTCTAAAATGTTGTTGAGTTCACCTTCAAACAAAACTTTGTCCATCTTCTCTAAGACAAAGAATACTAATTTTTTTTTAAATCAGGGCAAATGAGCGCATGTCTAGCAAGAGAATTTGTTTTATCTTTCTTTTTGAAAGCCAAATTATGCTCGTATATCCTGCGTTTAGTTTAATTTATTTATGCAAACTTTTAGCTTAACGGATGTATTTATTTATTTATGCAAACTTTTAGTTTAAATTTATTTGATGTCATTTCCTGTATGTTATTAGAGACAAGATATAAAAGGAAGTTTGGGTATGGCAAATTGTTTTTTCTGAAGAAGTTCACATAATAAAAAGTGGATGAAAGTGCTAAAAATACACTGTCCTAGTGTGGTCTTTGGATTTGTGTTGCAGGACTGGTTTTGTTTGTGGTTTGTTTTGGTTTTTGGAGTTCTCTTATATTTACACACTGCTTACACCTGGTGAGCAGAACTGTGCAATGCTTAGCATTGCTTACTTTTCATTTTATAGACTATCTGCTGTATGGCATTGATTCATCATTCATTACATATTATAAATTTGTTTACTGTCCCTAATATCCCCCAATGTGCTTTCATTACATTTATTCTTGTGTGACTATACTGTATGGGGCACTTGTGTTTATATGGGGGTTTCACAACTTTATTAAACTGACACCACACATCTGGACCTAATACAGTACTCTGGTTAACAAATATATATTATTTAGTAGCTAATTATAAAAAATGAATGTTTATGTA
This sequence comes from Protopterus annectens, assembly GCF_019279795.1. NCBI lineage: Eukaryota > Metazoa > Chordata > Ceratodontiformes > Protopteridae > Protopterus > Protopterus annectens. The sequence continues at coordinate 934,091,284 of NC_056732.1, read as the reverse complement.
CTGCTTTCACATGTAAAATGCTAATTGGTTATAGTGGGGATCAAACTGGGAATGGCTGCTTGTAAAGCTCTAACCACTACACTATTGAAATACTGCTTAGGCAGGATGTCTCTTGCTATTTAACTTCTTGTGCTGTTTAAGCTGGACTAAGCGTAGCTAAGTAACGGGCACACCCACACAGCTATGCTTAAACTTTATCACATTTATAAAAAAAATATTTGTATTGTTATTTTATTTGTACCCTTCAGAATATCCCTGCTAATGCTGAACCTGTTATTCTATCATCTTTCTGCTTTGTGGGACGATTGTCCCTTTTGGCTTTGTCCACGTAGGTTCATAGGTTCATAGGTTCATAGGTTCATACTAGGCTATCTGCCCTAGGGCATTTATAAACCTAGCCAGAATGTGTTTGGCTTTCGCCACCCATTTTAAATTTATTTTGCTATGCCCTTTTTCGAGGTTAGTATACTGTGCCTCTGTCTAACAGTGACACAGAAGTGATACCCGGGGTAAACCTACGATCTCCCATCCACTCATCAAGATTCCTCTTGAAGAGAGTCAATGAGGGACTTTGCTTAACCTGGACTGGGATTTTATTCCAGAGTGAAGGGAGCCTCTGAGTTATGAATCTGTCCCTCCAGCATGTCCTATTTATTTCAGTGCTGAGGTTCAAGTCTTTCGAGCGTGTAGCTCGATGGGATTTGGATTTTCTGAGGTGCAGCATGTCCATTAATTCCGGGTTGGACATGGCTTTATACGTCAGGCACAGATCACCTCTGAACAGGCGGTATGCTACTGAGTAGAGCTGGAGTTTCTTTAACCGGGCAGCATATGGCATCTGTTTGAGCCCTTTGATCCTCTTGGTGAGGTACTTTTGGGATCTTTCCAGTTGCTGCAGGTGTCTGGTAAGGTACACCCCAAAAGGGGCATTGTACTCAATTATGGGCCTGATGAGGGATGAGTAAAGAGGCACGATGACCTCCCCTGATCTAGATGTGAATCCCTTCATGATTAGGTGGGCTATATAAAATGTTTTTCTAACCACTTTGGCAACGTGGTTGTCAAATGAGAGATTGCTATCAACTTGGGTCCCCAGGTCCCTAATTACTTCTTCTGTACTTAATGGATTACCACCTATGTGGTAATTTGTGGGCACTTTGTTTTTGCCAAAGGGGATGACTATACACTTTTTGGCATTTAGCTTGAGGCCACGGCTCTGGCACCAGTTGTCTGTTTCTATGAGGCCCTTTTGGAGGATGCTTGTGTCGGCTGGAGAGTCGATTATGGCACCCAGTTTGCAGTAATCTGCAAACTTGGTCAGCCACAATCCTTCCGTGTTGGCCTGTACCTCCGAGAAATATATACCGAACAAGAGAGGTCCCAGGACTGAGCCTTGTGGGACACCACTTGTAACTGGTTTGGAGTCTGACATGGCTCCAGCAATTCTAACCATGTGGGTTCTGTCCTTGAGCCAGTTTGCAATCCATCTAGTGACATAGGGGTTTATATTTAAGCTGGTGAGCTTATCTATAACACCCGAGTGGGGTATTGTATCGAAGACTTTTGCGAGGTCCAGGTAGGCTGTGTGGACCACCTTCCCATCGTCAATGGCCTTGGTGACTGTTTCAAAGAAATCAACCAGGTTTAAGAGGCAGGATCTGCCCTTAACAAAGCCGAACTGGGTAGGATCCAGTGTCTGTAGGTCCCCAATATCTTTATTTATGAGGTCCATGATGATCCTTTCCATAGTTTTGCAGACCAAGCTAGTCAGGCTTATGGGGTGATAGTTTCCAGGATCCGTTGAGGCACCACCTTTATGGAGAGGGACCACTGTTGCTGTACGCCACTCTTTGGGCACATATCCTGTAGTAAGGCTGAGATTGAACAGTAGTTTTATGTTTGGGTTTAGCTCTTCTTGGAGTTCATGTAGGATGCAGCCCAGGACACCGTCTGGTCCCATTGATGCTGTGTTTTTTGCTTTGGAGAGGGCGGCTCTTACCTGAGCATCTGAGATGTCAGGGACAATCCTTACTCTGACGGGTTGGGAGGTGTGCACTATGTGCTTATGCTACATGTGTTATTCTGACAACATTTGTCTTGGTAGGGACGATTGTCCCTTATGGCTTTGACCAGATTTGTTATCCTGATGGGTTGGGGGTGTTACGAGTGTTCTCGCTCATTTTAAATTGCTGAAAGGCAATTCTGGAGTGCAGGGGGCGTGTATATTGTGGACACCCCCTGCACTTGTACATGGAATTGTGTCCATTTTAGAGCACTGCAGCGCGTCTACATACTCCCTGCCATGCAGAAATAACTTATTCCAGCAGAGCTGCTTGCTGAATCCCAAGGAGTGTTTTTATGTGCTAATAGATCTAAAGTAGGCTATTTTGCATGTACTTCTTATAATAATAACATACTGCAATTTGGAATGTAAATTAGCCAGATAGGAATGTCACAGCTGGACATTTTACATGAAGTGAGAAAAAGCTTTAGTTCTAAACTAATGGGCAAACATGGTATAATTGCTGCCAGCATAATATACCACACAGTCACTACAGTTGCCCACGGATGTGCTTCATCGGCATGATATGTAACTGCATGCTGGGAACTGTACTTATTATTACATAGCCATTAGCTAATTACTATATGCTATATGCTATATGCTGTACATGCAAAGTACCACATTAAACAAATAATACATCATTTGTACTGTCCATTCTGTCTCTTATATTGTACACAACAGCTCTGTCTTTTAACTCATTTAACTCCATTGTACAAAATCCTTACCAGTGAGATTGTTCATTCATTTCTGCTGGGATGTAATTTACCTAGATAGGTAGTAGGACTAAACCAAACCAATGCCATCTACCATGACCAGTATTCAATTTAGGCACTCATAAATGTAGCTCAGAGCCTCAGACTTTACAGCCATTTTAAGCAAACAGGCTGCTTGCTTTTACACACGCGCACACACACACACACACACACACACACACACACACACACACACACACACACACACACATATATATATATATATATATATATATATATATAATTATTACATTTCCAATGACATAGTCATTCTGCCACAGGATTATTTCTAAAACATTTTTCAAGACAATCAGCATAGATGCATCTTTATCTAGAGAGAAAGAGAGAAACAGTGTAAAACAGACCAGTTATCAAATACAAACTGCACAACATGAACAAATGTTTTTCACGTCTTGAAATTTAAAGATCCTTCCATACTATTTATCTTAATGTCATAAGTGAAAATAAATGGTTCATCCAGTTATTAAATAGATCTCATTCAGTAATTTTTCATAACTGTGGCCTATGTATGCTTGTATGTGGTAAAAAAATATTTGTAATTTAACCATTTTTTTCAGTGTAGTCCAAAAGATAGGATCAACATATATAATCAAATAAGTTATGGGTTTGCATTTAACTGATATGTGCCACCTTCTGACTGTAAATTTTAAGTATTTGACTATAAACCCAAACTGCAGCAAATGTTAAGAAAGTCTTAAATGTTTTCAAGCCAAAATATGAAATCCAGGCCAGAATTATACTATTTGAAATCATTGTTTGAAAGAATGTAAATCTCTTTATTACCATTGCTTTTAATGCAAGTAAAACTGCTTACAATTTTGGTGGGAATATTGAAACACATGAAATATAGTAAGTGGATCATTTGGCAACAAACTTGTAGCATTACTGTTTTTCAATATTTTTACTTAAAACCCAAGGTGCACCCATATTGTCAGGCCATCTCATAAATGTGCCAGATATGTTTTCATAGCTGGAGTAAATCATTTTACTTTCTCAGGCTTAATTGATATTTTGTTGTTTTCATGTAAAATTACTTTTTCGGTAGTTATATATAAACAGCGTTTTAAAAAATATTGAAAATGGGAAAAATTCTTAAGCTGAGCTTCACTTGGTGAATGTAATTTATCAACTAATTTTTCAGTGTTTATGCCACTATTGTGCAACCTGTAAAAAAAGATAAACTCCCAGATTCATGAAGCTCTTTGCAAGAATAAGACTATTCTTGCATAGAGTGGTTTGTGTCCGTTTAGAACAGCAGTGAACATTGCATATTCATGAAGGTGTGCTGCTCTTTAATCTACACAGACACGAACCATGAACAAGTGCAGGGGGCATGTCCGAGTAGTGCACAGACATTAAACACACCCCCTGCACTCAGAAAGTGCCGTATGGCACTTTCTAAGATAAACTGGCATAATATTAGAGCTTTGCTGTAATATTATGCCAGTATTTCAGTGTCTGCAGACACTGAAATAAAAAAATTATCATTTCAGTGTCTGCAGGCATTGAAATAAACACAGCAACAAGAAAGTAATGCAGGGGGTGTATGACAGGTTCTGTGACACAGCCCCTGCATTGCTAAAGTGCCGTACGACACTTTTGTAACCTGCTAAAGCAGGAAATGTGTGCAAATGCACACAGAATGGGGGATGAATCTCCCAAAAGTGAAAAAGTGCAAGCACAGCCCCACAAACAGAGAAAGTTGATAGAGAACAGGTCATGCATCAACATGAATCATGCAAGGATAGAAATCTGAAATGCTTCTGGAGCATTTCTCCACGGGCCTCCACTGAAAACAGGATCTGTGGAACCTAGTCGGACTTTCCCGGTCAACAAATGTTAAAAAAAAAAAAAAAAAAAAAAAAAAATGTATGCCAATATTCCCTCATAGCAGTGCATGTTAACAAAGGCACACATGATGGGGGGAATAAATACTACATTAGGGACATGCCTGAAAAATTGCCCTCACACAATTAGAAAGTTGATAGATAACAGGATATGCATTAGCCGGAGTCCCTGAAAGATAGAAGCCTGAAAGCCAAATCAATGCCAGTCTTTCATGATTGCAGTCCCAAGTAGTTGTCAGAACACCACAATACACACCCATATAACCTAATAATATAATAATAATATATACTTTTTTACACTAGCCTAAGGAATGTTTAAGTGTAGCTAAGTGGGTGTTACCCATTACGACTGTCTGCTTAGCATAGCTTAACCATCCCATAGGAGCTAAATGCAAATAGACAGGTAAAATTTCCAAGCTGAGGTGGTGTAGTGGTTAAAGTTGCAGCTTTATATGCAGATGTTCACAGCTTGAGTCCCAAGACAGACAACTTATTTTCCTGTGTGAAAGTAGTGTTAAAATTATTATAGTAAACTTAAATTATGTAGTAACTTTTTTGTCTACCAGGTTAGTGTAGCAGTCCCAAAAGTGAGATGTCAGTGTAGAAAAGATAGTAAGAACAAAATCACCAACAAAAACCAAATGTCCCAACTGGAAAACAGGCAAAGAAGGTAATAAAGCACCAGTAGGACAGCCACAGCATTAAAAGCTTTTAATTAGAACATAAATCATAAAATAAGACAAGCGCTTTTGCATATCAAGTACGCTTCATCAGATCTTCTTTTAATGCCGTCGCTGTCCTACTAGTGTAGAAAAGATGTGAAACCCTCATATAAACACAAGTGCCCCATACAGTATAGTCACACAAGAATATAATTTAATGAAAGCACACAGGAGGATGTCATGGAAGGTAAACGTAAAATTATAATGTGTATATAAATATTATTTTATAACATAAAATTATGAGTACAATATGCTTAAACATGCTTTAATCACTCTGTATCCATCAGACCTTGTTCTGCCCAGCAACAAAATAGTCAACCCTGCCAAGCCTCGAGCCCAGAATGTTACCTTTTACAATCACAGCAAAGTAGTACTACACCGTCTGAGCTCTGCAAAACTGTAATGCTTTAACATGTCATGCATTCTAGTCATTTAACATTAATGAAAAAAAAAACAGCACTCCCAAGTGCCCAACCCATGACCCTGAACCCTATAGTCAGAGGAATGCACCACTTCACCATCTGAGCTATAGGAGTAACTGTTGCTTTTTCAAACATATCATGCAATAGAAGCATACAACATTAGGGAGAAAGCTTTTTGGAACCATTTGTGTGTTGTATATAGACACACACACACACACACACACACACACACACACACACACACATATATATATATATATATATATATATATATATATATATATATATGTCTGATGAAACATATATATGAAAATGTAGAGTCATAATATAGATATACATATATAAAAACATAAAGGAAGGACATATTTCAAATACTGGTGTTACAAATGAAGACATTTGCTACAGCAACAGGGTGTGTTTCAGCAGACAGTTACTGAAGGATATGAGGATGGAAACTGAAATGTTATGTCATTATTTACTGACATAAATCCTTGGATCATCACCATGATTTACCAGGAAAATACAAATAAATTGTGGAACTGAACAAAAGTATGGGCCACACATCTGGGCATTCTATGAAAATGCTGGCAGTGGAGAGGTATGCTCAGAACCTCTTATTGCAATGAATCTGGACCAAGCCTGACAAAGTGGGGAGACAAAGGCCTGAACATAGGGACATATCCGAAATACATCAGTAGATAAGCTGAGAAAGTTGATGTAGTAACACTGTATGTCCTAACATATATCGACTGAAATATCTCAATTCCAGGACTCAATTGCTTCTCATTAGTTAGTGACCTCAATCCCCACAATATCCCACTGAAGTGTCAGGAATACACAACAGTTATGGGGACCAGACCAAAGATATCGGCCATACAACTGGACATCCTATGAATATGTGGACATAACACATTAGGGAAACTACACTGCGCTACTGAGCAATGTCCAAACTACAATCAGACTGACATAACACTAGCCAAGTCCAGCTCTGGAGCTGTACACATGCATTAGCAAATACAGCAGGCACTACAGGGAGGTAACACTAGTGGAAAACAGACACTGGTGTGAAAGTGCATACCCCCAAACAATTGCACAACAGTCACAGCGACATACCAGTAAGCAAACTGAACATAACAGTATAATGACTGTGTAAGCAACAAAATCCCATTTGCCACTCACACATTACCCCTATATATACTGCCCAAGTCACAGTGTAGTGGGAATCTTGATGTGTTATGGGACATGTCACAATCTACATGTACAAACACATACAGGCGATAGGGAACCAGAAACCGGAGCAGCATGCACAGTCAGACAGAAAGGGCCCATGATACTCACATGTACCCCCTCTCTACACAGCCCAAATAACATGTACACACTACACTGCTACACAATCCTGACAGTCTTTTAACAATTGGCAGACATACACAGACATCTCAAATGTATAGTTTCCTACAGAATGTATAGGCACAGGACTCATTTATATGGCCGCTTCCTTGTTAGATGTCTGGGGGTCTATGACATAACTGGGATGGTAGCAGGAATGAATGCAATAAATAATGATACTACATACCTCTGAACCTCTTTGTTCATGACATCTGGACAAAGCCTGCCATAATTGTGGGACAAAAAGCCAAACACAGGGGTATAGTGGACATATTGCTGTTATAAATGTAGACAGTTGCTGGTGTTACCGGCTTTGTTGTAATATTTCTTTTCTGAGGGATATGAAGTCAGTAACACCAATGGAAGTTAACATTTAGTGACTGCATTCCCCAGAGTATCTCACTGATTAGCCAAGGACAACAACTGTCTGGGGAACAGAACCAAACATATAAGCCATGCATCTGGGCATTGTCTAGGCCTCTGGAGAGTGTAGAGGTATGACTGCAGTGATGTAACAGAATGGAAATCCCCTGACAGCTGCCAAACATGTCACCCAGCACCTTATGAAGCACAGTAAGACCAACACAATGCTCCCCCACATCACCTCTGAACAATTACCTATGTATATTCAAATATAGCATGCACTACAGGGATGGAGCTGTAGTGAAAAGGAGAAAGTGGTGCAAAAATGTCTGCCCAAAAACATTTGCACCACAGTCACAGCAACATACCAGTATCCAAAATGAACTCTATTGTAGAACGACTGTCTGAACAAACATATCCTGATTGCCAGTCACACACTACACCAACATATACTGGCCCAATTCACAGTGTACTGGGAATCCTGAGGTGTTACAGGAGATGTCACAGTCAGTCCCTACAAGCATACAGACCTGATAGACCACCAGCAGCTATAGCAGCATGCAGAGTCAGATAAGTAAAGGATGTATGGCACTCACATCTGCTACTCTCCCTACCCAGCTCAACAAACATCTACACACAACACTGCTACACAATCGTGGCAGTCTGTTCAGAATGTCCAGACAGGCATAACTGTCATATGTACAGATTTCCACAGAATTACCAGGGTGTGGAACCCTAATCCTGGCCACCACTGCATAACATGGCCAGGGGTCTGCCAGATCATTGGCATGATAACTGGAGTGCAGTTGGTAATTAATGATATACCATACCTCTACACCTCGTAGTACAGGATATCTGGACAATGCCTAATGTACTTGTGGAACAGGAGGCTGGAAAGAGAGACATATCACACATAATGGTGTTACAAACTGAAACAGTAGCTGGTGTTACACGTGTTGTTGTAACATAACATCCCTGAAGGATATGTTGTTTGGAACACCAATGGATATCAACAGTTACTGACTACAATCCTCACATTATCCTACCAACCCTGCAAAAACAGATGTTGTTCAAGGAACAGACCAAGCATAACAGGCAAACATCTGGTCAGTCTGTGAACAACATGCCATTTGAGAGGTATGTCAGAGACATAGCACTGTCAGATGTCAAGTCACCCCATAAAGACATGTCCAGATGAACTCTGTCAATCTAGCAACTCTCCATGTGTATAACAGCACTAATGACATACAATCTGTACCCAATTCTGGAGCTTCATCACCCATGTTTTTGGGCTGTCTCCACATGCCCTGCCTGTGAGGTATTTCCACCTACTGTCTGTGAAGCTGTAGACCCCACACTTCCATAATGTTCTCTGCACAGGCAAGGAAAATGGGCAAGGACCACATGAAGGGCATCCCATTTGTTGGAACTAGCAGCAGAGTCCAGGCCACACCACAATACTATGTGGGCACCTACATAGCTTTATGGCCTCAGCATTACCTGAAAGGATAACATCAACCCCCTCAAGGTAGGCTGAATGCTTGTGGTGGACAGCAGCAATACACAACTACCATCATAGGTGGAAATAATCACAGGATGGGCTAAGAAGGAACAGGTGCCTCATTGGAAGCTGTGTTACCTTGTTCTGCACAAGCAAATAAGGTCACAGGTGACGTACCCTAAGGCTGTCTTTGAGGGCAAACTGGAGACATTCACCAAGGCCAATCACTATGCCTTCCAGATGTGTGTCTGCAAGTCCAGAGGCAGCACACATCTCTGCTCTGTAGTGGTGGTCAATAACACCACATACACATATGCCATGGATATAAACAACTGGCTGCAGACAGATGAATTGTAAACATCACCTCCCTGTCCCCCTATAAGTACACATGTGTAGATAATACCACAGCAAAATGTATTTATTAAAATTCCAACTCACTTGTAGAGGCACTAAAAATAAGAGGTTAGCACTTTTGACTTTTCACCTTCTTCAGATCTGCATTTACAAATCTAGAGCTCAGTTAAATACTAAAATCATCCAATAAAATTCAAAATGCATCATCACTAACATCATTTCCTATGGAAGTTACATCATCACTGATATAATTTCCTGTGCAGATTTCTCTTCTGTCAATCACATAGGCATCTTAGCCAATGCCTTCTAAGAATGGGTTTCATAGGTAACACTTCATTAAGTCCTGGTGCTTTATCTGCCCTCAAGTCAGCAATCCATTTAGTTTCTTCAAGTTAAGTTAGACCTTTAAGAGCTCCTCTTCTCATATTGGGATTTATTACTTGTAGAGCCATGAAGCGTAAAATATGATTTGTGTTCACGCTAACACGTTTATACAAAGCATTGGTGAGAATTTTATGTTTAATATCCCTTATATGTGCCTGTATCCTAACCCTAAAAGGGCAGTTTATTTTGCCAATGTAAAAACATGTACATTCCATACACTTGGCAACAAATATAATGTTCTTTGAAGCACAATTCACAAATGCTGGGGTTTTATATAGCTTTCCTGTGACTGGCTGTTGAAAATTCTGGCCTGTTAACAAATACTGGCATGCCATGCACTGTCCACATTTAAAGGTGCCATGTCTCTGCGAATGTGTATGGTTCTTTATCACCTTGTCTCCACATAATAATCATTTCAAGTTCTTTCTGTTTTTATAACAAAACCTCAAGATATCTCCTACTATATGCCGTATAGATTCATTAGATGTCAATATTCACCAGTTTTTCCTGATCATGTCACATATTTGTTTGGCATCTTTACTATAAGTCAATGTGCATTGGATAGTATGTGGTTCTGTTCTTTTTTCTTAACTATATTAAAACTAAAACTTTATTAAAAGCGCACCTAAAAACATGCTGGCTATGCCCTTACAACTCCCACTCTAATATCATCCACCCCATCCAACTACTACCTTTCTTTCACCTCCACTAACTACCTTGATGATAGCAAGCTCAGATGCTCATAAGCCTAGTACTTATTATACAGCAGGAACTTCTCATTGTTACATTTGTTAATGCCTGTTATGTACTTCACAGATAAAGATTCTAGTTGTCTACTGATGTACTATGTTCTTTATCTGTAAATATGTTGTAAGTAATTTCTATGTTAAATTGTTAATCGCTATGTAATCCAATGTAACTACTGTCTGTTTATTTTATTGTGGAGCTTTTCTCCCCGGGCCTCCGCTGAAAATGGACCCACGTCCAGTCGGACACTCCTGGTCAACAAATTTAAATAAATAAATAAATAAATACTATGACTATCACTGGCATATGTATTAGTTCTGTGGAAATATGTTTTCCCTTTGCTATCTCCTAGCCCTTGTATACTTTTTATGGTGCTATCAATTTTTCTGTCTTTATTCCCTCTCTGTATCAGTTCTTCTTTAGTTTACATAATACTTCCTTCATAAACACTGTTCATGGGAGTCAATCTGGACTGTTGGAGATATCTGTTTTTAACCACCTGTGGAAATATGTGGCATGGATGCATACTATTGAGATGTAGTGTACTGTTCTTCCAGCATCCTTTTCTAAAGGTTTGAGTTTGCATATGTCCATCTCCATTCTTTATTATAGTGACATCCAGAAAGTCAATGTGAGTGTTTGAGTTAATGACCTCAAAGTCCAAGAATTCAGTGGTGGTTTTGAGAAAGTCCACTAACTGTTCCAATTCATCCACTTCACCATCCCATAACAAAAAAGATGTCATCCACAAACCATTTGTAGTACTTAAGTCTATCCCTCCATTTGTTGTTGAGGTGAAACACAAAATCCAGCTCCCTTTGTGCCATCACTATATTGAAATATGAATTGACACATGGGGTGCCCATGGCTACCCCACATTTCTGTATTTAGTATTGATTACCAAATGTGAGCACATTGTTCTCCAGTATAATGTCCAAAAGTGAGCATATTTGCATGACTTCAGCTGCAGTATTGTCATTAGTCATAAGCAGAAACTTTCTGATTGACTCAATACTGTACTCATTCAGTATAACGGTAAATAAATGCTTTACATGCATCATTACCAATTGTATTCCATCTAAGGAGTTATTGTTATGATGACAATATGCAGAAAGGGTCATCAGGAAGTCTTCTGTATTTCTGGGGACTGTTGTCGCTTTGGTCAATGATCTCTTCAGTTGTTGTTCAGTATATATATATATATATATATATATATATATATATATATATATATATATATATATATATATATATATATATATATATATATATGGATAGGGGTTCTGTGATCCATCCTGCAGATATTCAGAGACAATCAGACACATAGGAGGATTTTTCATCTGTTTATGAAATTTTTGGAAGACTCCTTATTACTGGAACTATAGGTTCTTACACCAGAAAATATTCATGTAAATCTAAAGTAATTAGATGTATTAACATTAGATCATATATACTCTGGTTTACTTCCTGTATGAGTCTATCTAATTCATGCCCATTTATGGGTTAAACTCTGACATCATTCAATAGTTCATGCATTTTCTGTTCATACCAGGAGCTATCCATCACAACAATTCCTCTTCCTTTGTCTGCAGGTCTAATTGTGATCAGTTGATTGTTCATCAAATTTGTAGTGGTTCACTTTCATTTCTCTCCATGTTATGAAACCCTTTGTTCCTATTGGTTTATCATAAATGCAGTACTTCATTCTCATAAATTCTCACAGAGATCTCTACTGTCGGAGGCAAACTTGGAACCATGAGACTGAGTTTCTTAAACTTGATGGTATTTCCCGTTTTAATTGTTTCACATTGACTACCATGATTAAATAATAACTTTAAGGCTATATTTCTAGAAAAATATTTCACATCAAATATGAACTCCTTGTATCTGGATGGCATTGCAGGAATAAAGGTCAACCCTTTATTCAATAGCTTATATTTCACATCTGTCAACATGTGACTGTTTAAATTGACCACTAAATCTGATGTATTCACATTCACATAGATATCTTACATTTCTATCGATCCCTGCTTTGGGAAAGATTCCTGCGAAATGTATCTTTCTGTTTTAGAAAAATTGGAAACTTCAAAAAAACTGGTAAGCTAGAAGATTTTGGACGTGCACCTGCTGGCCATTTGTTATCTCCCACTCTCTCAGGCAGAAAAGCTGTGATTTCAGCTCCTGTAGTCACATTACTTTTTTGTATCACATCATGTTCATTAGTTTCTATAGTTGAGAGAACAGTCACCTGTATTGTTACAGCATTATCTTGGTTTACTGTGTCCATTTGAACAGTAGATTTTAAGTAAAAAAATCACTTTTATCCTTTTCTTTTTCTCTTATTAATGGAGGAACTTCCCATCCCTTCCCAGAAATTGTAGTATATTGGCTGTTTGGGCAGTTTTTCCATCTCTTTCAACTTTCTGGTTTAAAAGTCTGCATTTGGGCTTTTCCTGCCTTTTCTGTAACTAGTCTAGTCCAGATACAGATTTGCTGTATCCAGGACTGTTTGTAAGCTTCTGAGCGGTGCCAAAATTTGCTCTTCAAATTTTCCCTTAGATCTGACAGTTCTCTCCTCTCCTGCACTTTTACTAGCTTATTTGTCTAGCAATTTACCAGACTTCTTGTAGCAATTATTGTAGCACACAAAAGTGCTGCCAGCACTAAATGTTCTACAAGGAAACAGCTCCAGTAGTTATTATTAATACCCACCCCTCCAGGAATGTCTAAAGGTCAGTTCTCTGTGCTTTCTCCTAGTAATCTGGTGAACTTGGGCATCCTGAGGCAACGTAGTAACTGCCTCACGTACACTGACAACATTTTCCTTTTACCTCCCAACACTCAGACTTGTGAGAGATGCACTTATATATCCAAATTGGAAGCCACACACTCTCCAGCCAAGACCAGAATAGCTGGTCAAGAGGAGAAGGTCAACAGTTGCACCATACCACATGGAACACATAGATCTCCAGAACACACACCAGCACTGCCTTCACATAAAAACACAAACCATACAGCCACCTTCACAGAGGCTCTCAATAAAAATCTACCCAAACAGCAGAGACCTCCAAGGCAGAAACACACTTGACCAACACAACACTAATCACTAGACACATAACTCTCCTAAACAGTGTGCCACTCAACCAAAGCCCCTAAGGCAAAAACACACTAGTCATAGGTGACGCGATAGTGAGACACACTGATGTCCCACTCACTAGGTTGAATAAGGAAAAAGTAACAGTCAGCTGCCTGTCAAGCACGAGGATCTGCCACATAACACACGCACTCAGTTCCCACAACAACAGGTACAATATGACTCTGTCATTGTATATGTGGGTGTGAATGACCTGAGCTGTACCTCCCTGGACTACATGTGAGAGACATGGAGGAGCTCTTGAACTATGTAGTCCAGGTGAGTATGGCCGTAGCCCTGAGCAGCATCCTACCATCACCAAGAATGATACCACAGTACAAGCAGAAAATGACTGATTTCAACAATTGGCTAAGTTTCTGGTGTCATTCTAAGGGGATCCAGTATCTGTCTGCCTGGGATGACATGAATGACAGACCTCGATGCTTTGCCAGAGATGGCCTGCATCTGTCACCCCTGGGCTTCCAGATACTGGCCAAGGATCTTGCCACCCCATACTGGGTTTTTTAGGCGGTGTTCCAAAGACCAAATTGTCACCATAACAGCTACAAATGCAATCTGAGGCTTATGCTACTCAATGCTAGAAGTCTAAATCTCAAAATGCACTCGCTGGAAGCACTCCTTAAAATGGAGAACATTGACATTTGTGCCATAACAGAGACCAGGTTCAAGGTAGCAGAAAACACCCCTGCACTACCAGGTTATAACTCATTCCACACTTTTCGGCCCCAGAACGTGGACTGAAACTCCAAAGGCGGTGGTGTTTCCATATTCATAAAGGATGTGCACACCTCCAGACTGGCAGCCCAACATAACGCATCTGAGATACTTCAGGTACAGCTAACATTGGGTAAGACAGCGATTCAGGTCATAGCCTGCTATAGGTCCCCAAGCATGTCCCAAGACTCACATTTAACATTCCTAAGCACCCTGGAGAATATTAGGGTCCAACCTAACACTCTCATACTGGGCAATTTTAACTACACCTCCATTCACTGGGAAAACTACTCATGTACCAATACACTTGCCCAATGTTTCCTGGAATTCATTAATTCCAATGCCCTGGACCAGCTCGTTCTTAACCCCACTAGAGGTAGCAACATCCTTGACCAGGTCATTACTAACATGGGCGACTGTTGCTCTACACCAATAGTCAACTCCTCCCTGGTTTGATCTAGCCACAAGCTATTCACCTTGAAAATCCACATCCCTCCCACCCCCAATCCCTCCCGCAAAGGTAACCACCATGAAAACATCTTCCAAGCTAACTTTGGGCTCCTAAAAACAGAGGTGACTAACTTCACGGCACCCATGAAAATGGAAATCAGTTGCATGACTGCCAAATCATACACCAATGCACTGTACGAACATGTACACAAATGCATGGATCTCACCATACCCAATAGAAACAAGATGCTTTCCTCCAAAAAAAGGAAGCCAATCTGGTGGTCCCTTGCCATAAATAAACTCTACAACAGAAGGAGGAAACTGTTGCAGAATAAGGTGAAGTCCCAAGACTGGAAAAACTCCCTGATCAGCCTCAACAAAAAGTTGAGATCCCTCATCAAATCCTCTAAAGCTAGCTATGAAAATAGAATTGCAGCAGATAGTAAAGACAACCACAAGGCCTTCTATAGTTATGTAAAGAGTCTCCACAGCAATACCCAGATTTGCTCTGAGCTACTGTACAACAGTACCTCCTATACCAAGCCAACAGATATTGCCAGTATACTGGCTGACAGATGCAGTGCCAACTTCACCCCTCTCCCCCCAAGGGACCAGTCACAATACCAGTAGATTGCCAGGCACCCAGTATTACTGCTGCACAGGTTAAAACAGCACTGTCCAAGGCCAAGAATACAGCTTCTATGGGACCTGACAATATCCCTGGCTGTGTTCTACATGAACTGCAGAGTAAACTGGCACCTCACCTGTGTGCCCTGTTCAATCACAGCCTTACCTCAGCCTTTGTCCCTACCAAATGGCGCACTGCTATAGTCATCCCTCTCCACAAAGGAGGAGTGACTACAGACCCTGGGAACTATCGCCTCATTAGCCTGACAGGTCTGATATGCAAACCTATGGAATGCATCATCATGGACCTAATAAGCAAGGATATAGGGAATCTCCAAACTTTGGATCCCACACAGTTTGGTTTTGTGAAGTGTAGATCATGCCTGTTCAACTTGGTCAACTTCTTTGAGTCAGTCACCAGAGCTGTGGATGAAGGCAAGGTGGTTCATAGAACCTACCTTGATCTGGCCAAGGCCTTTGATATCATTCTCCACTCAGGAATCATAGAAAAACTCACTAAGCTAGGCATCAACCTTTATATCACTATGTGGGTTGCAAATTGGCTCACAGGTAGAATCCGCAGTGTGAAAGTAGCTGACTCCAAGTCAGATTGCCAACCAGTCATGAGTGGAGTCCCACAGGGTTCGGTCCTGGGTCCTCTCCTGTTTGGTATGTACTTCTCTGAATTCCAGGCCAACACGAAGGGACTCTGGCTGACAAAGTTCGCAGATGATTGCAAGTTGGGAGCTATTATTAACTCCCTGAGTGATGTTTACATCCTACAGAAAGGCCTCACTGAGACCAACGACTGGTATTAGAACCATAGCCTTACGCTCAATGCCAAAAAATGTGTTGTTGTCCCCTTTGGGAAAAACCCGGTTCCCATGAATTACCACATTGATGTAGTCCACTGAACACAGAAGGCGTTATAAGAGATCTGGGAACACAGGTTGACAGCAACCTCTCTTTTGACAACCATATTGCCACAGTGGTCAGAAAGTCCTTGTATGTGGCACATCTCATTACTAAGGGTTTTGCATCCAGGAAGAAGGAGGTCATTGTCTCCCTCTACTCTTCTCTCATTAGGCCAGTCATTGAGTACAATGCCCCATTTGGCATATACCTCACTAAACACCTACAGCAACTGGAGAGGCCACAAAAGTACCTCACAAAGAGGATTCTAGGCCTTAAACATTTGTCCTATATGGATAGACAAAAAAAATCCAACTGTTCTCTGTCTCATATCACCTACTTAGAAGCGATCTCTGCTTGACTTACAATGCCATGTCTGACCCAACTCTGTTAGAAATTCTACATCTAAAGTAATCCCAATCCCTCCATACCACACACTCCAGTGACCTCAACCTCATTACCACAATCAACAAAACATGCTGGAGGGACATGTTCATAACCCAGAGACTACCCATGCTATGGAATAAACTTTCCATACAGGTCAAGCAGAATACCTCACTGGCCCTTTCAAAAGAAATCTTGAAGAGTGGATGGGAAACAGAAAATTCATCCCAGGGATCACTCCAGTGGCTATACTCGACAGAGGCACTGGGAACTATGGTTGGGTGGCATGATGCCAGGGTAATCCTATGGGATAGGCTTGTAAAAGCTACAGGGCCATTAGCCTGATACAAACCTATGAACCTCAGAACCAGACTTACCAACTCTTTACTGCAAGAAATCGGGCCCAAGGCTGTCCAAATGGGGGGACAATGGGACAAAACTAGGGACATATTTCAAATATCACTCTTATAAATGTAGAATGCTGCCAGAGTGGTAGAGTTTGTTTCAGCATACATATTCTGAAGGATGTGAGTTCTGAAACTGGAATGCATGTCATCATTTACTGTCAGACATCCGCAGATCATCACAGTGATTTACCAGAGATATGAAAATAATGCATCTGTGGAACAGACCAGAAATATGAACAATATACTGACATACTGCAACAATCCAGACAATCCCTGGGTAGGCTCAGATCCCCTTAGTGCAATGAACCTGGGTCAGGCCTGACAAGGTTGGGGGAGAAAGCCATGGAAATAGGGACATATCTCAAATACTGGAGTAGATAAGCTGACACAGTTGCTGCAGTAACACCCTCATGTCGGTCCTAACATATATTGACTGAAATAGCACAAGCCCAACACTCAGTTACTTCCCACTAGTTGGTGACTGAAATCCTCATATCAGCCCACTGATGTGTCAGAAATACACAACACTTATGGGGCCCAGGCAACACTATGTCCTACAAATATCTGGACATAACATCACATTAGGGAAACTGCACTCAGCTGCTAAGCATGTCACCAAGCACTGTCCAAACTACAGTCAGAATGACACAACAGTAACCCAAATCTACTAGGGTGAATTACGCATGTATTGACAAATACATAAGGCACTACAGGGATGTCACAGCACTGTAAAACAGACACCAGTGTGAAAGTGCATGCCCACAACCAATTCAACCACAGTCATGGTGACATACCAGTAAGCCAAAGGAACAGTACAGTACAGTATAAGGACTGTGTGAACAAAAACATCTCAACATTTTTCCCACTCACACACTACCCCCACATATATTGGCCAAATTCACAGTGTACTATGATGCCTGACTGTGGTATGGGACATGTCTCAGTCTGCTCCTAAAAACACATACAGCCGATAGCCCACCAGAAACAGGAGCAGCATGCACAGGCAGATAGAAAAGGAGCCATAACACATACATCCATGCCCCTCCCTACACAGGCCAAATAACATTGACACAATACACTGCTACACAGTCCTGGCAGTCTGTCAACAATTGCCAGAAATACACAGACCTCTCAACTGTACAGGGTTCCACAGAATGTCCAGGCTTCCCCCTCATATATAAGGCCTCTTCCGCATGACATGTCTGGCAGTCTGATACATCACTGGATTAATGTCAGGAATGTAGGCACTAAATAATCATACACCATACCTATCAACCTCTTACTGCATGAGATCTAGACAAAGCATGACATAATTGTGGGACAGAGGCCCCAAAACAGGGGCATATTTGAAATATTGATGTTATAAACTGAGAATGTTGCTGCTGTTACAGGGTTAATTGTAACATATCTTTTCTGAAGGATATGAGGTCAGAAACACAAATGGATGTTAGCAGTTACTGACTGCAATCCCCAGAGTATGCTACTGATTTTTCAAAGACAACAATGTCTGAGGAACAGTCCAAACACAGGAGTCCAAATCCTGGCCATTCTGCAGATAGCCCTACAAATGAGATTTATGTCAAACACATAACATTGTCACAGTTAAAATTACCCAGGAACTTCATGTCCACACAAACCCTATTAGACTAGCATTAATCCAAATGTATAACAGCGATACTTACATTATGTCCCTATGTCTGGAACATTCTTCCCCATTCTGTTGACCTGTCTCCGCAGTTTTGGTTGTAAGAGGTATTTCCAAATAACCTCTGGGATGCTGTTGTTCACACACCTCCATGAAATCCTCAATGATAGGAGTATGTTGCCATGCCATTGGCTATATGAATAACAACACAGCTGTCCTGCATGCACTTATCAAGTGGGGAACACCAATTGGTGCACAGGCCATCAGCTGCTCATGAGCATTACCTACAAAAGGCAAGCTGCTGCCAATGCAAAACAGATGTATACCCTAGATCCTTGAGAGAGAGAGAGAGAGAGAGAGAGAGAGAGAGAAACAGCGAACAGAAAAATAAAAACCAAGCAGAGCATAACCACCTACATTTGAATAAAACAAACAGGTATGTCAAACTAGTAAGCATGTAATGGACTGCAGTAGGGGGTATGTAAGAATGGGAAATAGGAACTGTGGCATATATGTCTCAACAAGACATGCTGTACTGATATATTGCTCATCAGAACCTATGGCCATAGGATCTGGGTCTGTCTGCAGTGACATAGATCATAGGTCAGGCCCCTGAGTCACCCCAGGAAAGTATGGCTCACATATGACTATTACTGCAGTGTATATTGAACAATACTGACTGTGACAATGCTAGGCCAGCTACTGGGATGTCGTACATATCCATATCTTACTTGTGAATACAACTATGATATACTTGGTTGGCTCAAATGTGAGAGACCTATACATGGTATTTGCATAGTAAAGTACTGTTGCACACGTGTATGTTGAACTGCATGTGATATACTGAGCTCATACCATTAAATGGCCCAGTGTTACACACACTGACCATATGTGTGCCTCATATTTGTAGTCATTTACTCACACAGTTGTGTTATGTCTGGCAAATCATTGGCAAATCTGTGAAGACTGACGTTACATCTCCTTTTTCTCCTGGCTGTTCTCATTTGGGGTCACAGCAGTGCATCTGTTCCCATTTCTGCTTGTCCTCTGCATCCTGCTCTGTCACACTAACCACCTGCATGTCCTCTCTCATCATATCCAAGAACCTTATCTGAGGCCTTCCTCTTTTCCTGTTACCTGGCAGCTTCATCCTTACCATCCTTTTCCAAATAAACTCAGCATCCCTCTGCAGCACATGTCCAAACATATATAATCTTGCCTCTCTGGCTTTGTCTCAAAACCATCCAACATGGGCTGACCCTGTCATATACACATTGCTATTCCTGTCCACTCTCATCACAACCAGTGCAAATCCTAACATCTGTAACTCTGCCACGTCCAACTATGACTCCTGCCTTTTTGTCAATGACAATGTCTCCAACCCATATAACATAGCTGGTCTCACTACCCTGTTGTAGACCTTCCCTTTCACTTTTACTGGTACTTGTCTGTCACAAATCAGTATTGACACTCTTCTCCACCCTCTCCATCTTGCCTGTACTCTCTTCTTCACCTGTCCTCCACAGTCATTATTCTGAAATGTTGATCCCAATCATTTATACTCATCCACCTTTGCCAACCTTGCTCCCTGCACCCTCAACATTCCACTACCCTCCCTCTCATTCACACACAGATATTCTGACTTAGTCATGCTGATGTTCATTCCTCCCCTCTCTAGAGCATATCTCCACCTCTACAGGGTCTCTTAAATCTGTACCCTACTCTCAGTACAGATCATAATGTCATCTGCAAACATAATAGTTAACGGGGAATCCTGTATGATCTTGTCTGTCAACCTATCCATCACCATTGCAAATAAGAAAGGGGTCACAGCTGATTCCTGATGTCATCCCACGTCCACCTTAAACACATCCATCACCCACCGCAGACATCACCGCTATCACACCACCTTGTACATATCCCTTACCAGTCTTACATATATCTCTGCCACTCATGACTTCCTCATACAATATCACAACTCCCCTCTATGCACCCTGTCATATGCTTTCTCTATACTCAGAAAGACACAAAGCAACCCTTGACCTTCTCTGTACTACTCCATCAACACTCTCAGAGCAAACATCACATCTGTAGTGCTCTTACCTGGCATGAAAACATACTGCTGATCACTACTTATCACCGCCCTGCTTAACCTAGCTTCCACTACTCTTTCCCATGACTTCATGCTGTGAGTGATTAATGTTATCTCTCTGTAGTTACTATAGCTCTGCACATCAACCTTATTCTTAAAATGGTACACAAACACTTTCTCTCCACTCCACATGTAACGTCTCACTTTCCAAGATATCATTAAACAGTCTGGTGAAAAACACCACTGCCATTTCCCCTAAACACTTCCATGCTACCACAGGTATGTCATGTGGACCAACAGGCTTTCCAGTATTCATCCTCTTCATAGCTATCCTTACTTCCTCCTTGGTAAGCCATTGCACTTCCCGATTCACCATACCCACATCATCCAACCCTCTCTCTCTCTCATTCTCTTCATTTGTCAGCCTCTCAAAGTACTCTGTCCATCTGCTCAACACACTTTCCTCACTTGTGAGTATGTTTCCCTCATTATCCTTTATCACCCTTATCTGCTGCATGCACATATTTCCTAGCTCAGTCCCTCTGTCTAGCCAACCAGTACAAGTCTTGTCATCCCTCCTTAGTGTCCAACCTGTCATACAAGTCTTCATATGACTCATCCTTAGCCTTTGCCACCTCTCTCTTTTCCATGCACCTCATCTCCTTATACTCCTGTCTACTTTCCCTTATCTCTCCGACTATCCCACTCCTTCATCCACAACCTCTTTCTCTGTATACTGTCCTGTACTTCCTCAGTCCACCACCAGGTGTCCTTATGCTCCTTCCTCCATCCACATGTTACACCAAACACCTTCCTAGCCATCTTCCTTACTAGCTCTGCTGTACTTACCCAGATATTTGGTAAATTGTCACTGCCACCCAGTGCCTGTCTTAACTATTCCCTGAACTCCACCTCACAATCAGCCTTTTCCAGCTCTCATCATTTGATCCTTGGTGCTGCCCTCACACTCCTCCTCTTCTTGAACATCAAAGTCATCTTACAGGCCAGCAGTCTTTGCTGCCTAACTACACTGTCCCCTGTCACCACTTTACAATCTCCAGTCTCCTTCACACTGGCCCTCCTACATTGGATATATTCCACCTGTGTGCATCTCACTCCACTCTTGTATGTCACCCTATGCTCCTCCCTCTTGTTATAGCATGTATTCACCACAGCCACTTCTGTCCTTTTTGCAAAATCCACCACCATCTCACCATCTGCATTCCTTTGCTTAACACAGTACATACCCATCCCTTCATCATCCCTTCTGTTCCCTTCACCAACATGGCCATTGAAATCTGCTGCAATCACCACTGTCTCACCGTTGGGTACAGTCATCAGCATGTCATCCAACTGACTTCACATTTCTCTTTCTCATCCATCGCACAAGCAACTTGCGTAGCATATGCACTAACAGCATTCATCATTACACCATCAGTTTTCAGATTCATAAGCATTACTCTATCAGACACTCATATCATCCTCCAAAAACACCCTTGGCATACTTTTCCTTCAGGATAACCCCTACCCCCATTCCCCTCCCATCCACACCCTGATAGCACAATTGTGACCTGCCTCTGATACACCTAGCCATACTCCCCTTCCATCTGGTGTATTGCACACACAATATATCCACCTTCCTCTGGCCATCATATCAGCTAGCTCTGTCCCTATACCAGTCATGCTGCTAACATTAAAAGATCTTACCCTCAGTACCACACTCCTAGCCTTTCTCCTCTCGTCCTGCCACATGAGTGTTGGACAACCTCCAGGGTATGTCTGTCAATACAAAGACTACTGTGCTATTAAATGACTTAAGTGTGTTACAGCAATATTAAGACAGTGTCACTAATTTTGTCCCATGGCCCCCCATGTATGTGTGGTGTCCTATAGATGTCCTGCTCTAATGGGTTGAGAGGGATGACTGGGTAGCAAGAGTGTGAATACAGTGTGCCATACTGACATAGAACAGAAATGTATATCAGGTATTACCTGTGCACATGTCAGCATGAGTAGGTGTATCTGGCCACCTCATAACAACAGACAAGGGATGCAAAATGTCAGTTAAATAAGCTGTACATGTTGTACACATGTGTAATCTTAGTTACTGTGCATACAACAGAGTGACATTTCTACAGCTACTGGTTGTTGCATTGCCCTGACAAAGCCATGAGTATACAATAAGCATGATTATCTGTTTGAAATTGGAGAGGTGTCCAACTGTGTTATGATTGTGTGTCCATGCCTACTACAAACAGCTACACCAACATAGCTGTATGGACTCAGCAATACCTTACTTGTAAAACCTGCCTCCACCAAAGTAGAGTAATCCCTTTTGCTGGACAGCAGCAATACACAAACCACAGACTTGGTCCCTATATTGGCTGTACAGGGCAAATTAGGAGCAGGCACCAACCTGGCATCAAGTCAGCCTTTGTCTGATCAAGCATATAAGGTCTCAGGTGGAGTACTGTAAGGCTAACTATGAGTACAAATTGGACACATCCACCAAGGCCAATAACAAGGCCATCTTCACATATGTCTGCAGTCTCAGAGGCAACAAACCAAACTACCCTGTAATGGTGGTCAATCAGACCACATACACACACAACATAGCTATAGCCAATCTGCTGCAGATAGGTTTAGGGCAAACATCACCCCCTGGCTCAGCATCACTATAGGTGGATATGCACAGCACCCACACCCCTCCCCTCATCATCAGTGAGCAGGTACATATTGCCTACTGAATGGCAACAAATGTAAGTATCCATGGGACCTGATAACATCCCTGTCCGCATCCTACATGAACTCAGGCATGTGGTCCCAGCTCCATTACCCCCTGTAGACACACCAAGCCTTGGCACCATCCACGCCCCATCCACATGGAAGATGGCCAATGTCATCCCTCTACACAGACATGAATGAGGAGTATAGGATTATGAAATTAACTAGGCCTCATTGGGGGGAATATGACACATCAGGACCAGCAGTGCAATGCAAGCAGATTCAGTGCTGATAGATTACAGGGTTATGGTGTGGTTGTGAGTGGTGGCTACTGGTATTCAATGTAGCTGTGCAGGTTCTGTACTTACTGTTGCCAAATGTATGAGGTCCTGTGATGCGTTTCCCTTTTTATGTCTTCCAGGTGCAATGTCGCAACAGCAAAGGTCAACTTTCTCAGCGGCTGAGACAAATATAATCATAGAAGCCATACTACAGAACCATCCCATAATGTTTGGCTGGAGCCAGCAACATCTGTGGGAGAGGACTGGCCTGTAAGACAACCTTGTCCACAGGGTAAATGATGTTGGCCTGCATGCACGTACATACATACAGGTCCAGCATCGTGCAAATGACCTTATATGCCATGCCCCGCTAAGGGCTGCTGCAGTGGCCAGGGACTGCACAGCTACAGGTGGGTGCCTAGCCATGCAGCCCCCACTGACACCCTCCGAGGAGCTCCTCGGCAATCTTGGGGCATCCATCCCAGTACAACATCAGGGTACAGACCCCCCTACATGCTGAAGGTGGGTGGCACCCAGACAATGGGCAAGGAGTGTGCAGGTAAGGCCTCAGTGGTGATTACTAGACTAGTATAGCAGACATATTTGTATTTGTAGAGTATCTATGTGCATGTGTCAGGTCAGATTGCAGTTGTGGATGGAGTTTTCTAATGCACAGAAGTGCACATCTATGGTGAAGGACAGTACATTTTGTAGTATTGGGGGTTGTACTGTAAATGTGCAGACATGCTGCATCTATCCTGTACCAATGCCACATGTGAGTCTGCTGACAATACTTCTCTCTTACAACTACCTAGGTCCCTCTGGTCTGCATGTGGGATGGCAGCCTAAAGCTGGTGAGTATGGAATTGTTCTGTTGTGGTTTGCCAATACCCTAGGGATGTAAAGGTCGTGCAATGTACCGTGCATACAACTGTCACTCATAGCCATAGTGCTTTATGTGCATGTTCACTTGTGGGGTTAACTGCATTGCATCACAGTGGTCACCACAGGGGTTTATCTGAAAATAATGCAACGTCCCTGTAGCATACCTCAAAACCTATCAGTGCAAGACTTCTGGACAGAGACCAACAAAATGGGGAGACAAATGGCCTAAGGTAGGGACAAGTGTGAAACATTACTCTCATACAGTGGATATACACAGTGTACACACCCCTGTTAAGATGTCAGGTGTTTGTGATGTATATACAAATTGAGACTACAATATGTCAGTCCACACCTTTTCCAACCTGTAATGTGACCTATGACATGAACGATTCACTTGTAAAACCAACCAATCTGTTGGGTACCAGATATGGAGTATACAAACCTTACAATAAGCTGGATGCATATGTGCACAACTGCACACCCTTCAAATAATATTTTATTGCAGCAGCTTGTGATTTACTGACAGCATTCAATCTGCCTGGGTACACACCTGCTATCTAGTAAAGGCACTCTGAGTAGCACCAAATAACAGTCTGCTGTCCAAGTAGGATATTCATGACATTTGCTTAGCTGCCTGCAACAGCAACAGCCATGGCTTGCAGACAGCTTACAAAGCAGCAAAGGGATCTCATATTTGAAAGTTACCAGTGAAACGTAGGGCACTACAACATTACAGAACATTGCATACACCATAGAACACAGTGGAGACAGTTGTCAAAAGGTGGATTGAATATGGGATAAAAGTGCTGTTGAAAAGAACCTGACGTCCCTCTAAAAATGATGACAAGACATGTCAAAACCTGGTCAGGGAGGCTGCCAGGAGACATACAGCAACACACTGAGGGAGATGCAGGAATCTCTTGCAAGTACTGGTGCTGTGTACTACATGTGAGAACACTCTCTCATATTCTGCATATGTCTGGCCTATGGGGTAGGGTCAGAAGATGGAAGCATTTCCCTACACCAAAAAACATTGAGGGGTGGATACAATTTGCAATACAGCACATCAAGTCTCCCAAAGGTATGTGTGAAAATGTGTTATGGTGTAATGAGACTATGGATCGACCTCACAACCACAATATCCAAAGGTATGTGTGGTGCACAAGCAATACCTCTCTTAACCTGAAGACCAACATCCGCATAGTGAATCACGCTGGCGGCAGTGGCCTGCTGTGGAGATGCTGTTCCAAAGCCAGAACTGGGCCTGCAGTCATGGTGGTGAGAATTCTGAACAGTTCCAAACACCCACATCTGGCCCAAATCCATCAGGTGTCTGCAATAAAGCTGAGGATGGGGAGGTGTGTCAGTCTTCAACATGACAAAGACCCGGAGCATACATCCAAAGCTATCTAAGAATGGCTCCACCTGAATACACTCATGGTTATGGATTGGCCCAACCAGAGCCTAGACCTGCACCAGATAAAAAAAATCCCAGTGTGACCTGATGAGGGCTGTGCACATGAGCTACTCTTGCAATCTGACAGAGTTTGGTGACCTTTGCATGGAAGAGTGGCCAAATAATGCCAAGACAAGATGTGCCATGCTGATAGACACCTTCGCAAGAAGAAGGAATGCTGTAAGTCACTTACAAGTTACTTCAACAAAATATAATTTTAAGGGTGTGCACACTTATACAATCAACATATTGTACATATTGCAGTCATTATATTTTACATGTAACACATTTATTTGTTTATCGATTGGATTGCACAGGTCACATATCACGTGAAAGATGGGTAACATATTTGAATGCATTATTGCAGTCTCATCTTATATATTACAAGAACATGGCATGTTAACAGGGTTGTGTACACTTATCATATCCACTGTAAGCTTAGAAGGTTGGTGGTGTAACAGGAATTGTGTGAACATACATTTACTGCTGGTTTGGAAGTCTGACACTCAAATGTCTGTCATTAATTAGTGATGTAACTTCTCAGATCATCCCAGTTATGTATCATAGAAACACAGGGGTTATGAGAAACAGAGCAAACATATGAGCCAGACATCTACACATCCTGCGAGGATCTGTACAGTTGTGAGGTATGTTCTATAGTACTTGCCACTGTGCTATACAGGTGACCAGCAATCATGTGTACATGGATGCAGTCTGTGCTGGAGAAGGGCCATCACCTATTAACACTAATCACGTATCCCAGAGCTCTATATTGTTAGTTACATGTAGTAAAACTGGCTGCAGTGCATGGTGTTGAGGGCCGTGTGTCATGCATGTCACCATTTGGGTAATGTGTGGTCTGTGTAACAGATTTGTGCCACCTCACCTGTATGTGTGTGTGTGTGTGTGTGTGTGTGTGTGTGTGTGTGTGTGTGTGTGTGTGTGTGTGTGTGTGTGTGCATGTGTGTGTGTACCAGCCAACCTCAAAGTGCAGGTACTAATGTACATATGCTGTCTTCCCCTCACAGGTGGCGATGGGGTTCAGGGTCTCTCCTGCTTGGAAACTGATGTCATTATCTTTGCAGTCTCTGACAATGATAATAGGAATAGTGAGTTACAGGTGGGGTTGTCAGAGGCTGAATCTGAGCCATTGGTTAGCATCCCACACTTGTCCACCCCACCCCTGCACAGAATGACAATGCCCACAATACCCCGTCACCATTGGCCAGAGATGATGGACAGTTTACAGGTGGTGGCATTGAACAGGCTAGTCTGGTGACTATGGCAGGTGCAAATGTAGACACTGGCCATGGCCAGAGTGCAGTCGAAGTCTCACACAGGTGGATGGACAGGGGTGCTCACAAGAGGACCACTGCTCATCAAGCCTCTGTCACAAGTGCCACAGCAGGAGTCACCAGATGCATGTTTCAGGCTGTCATGGATGCATAGGTATGTAGTGAATGCCACACCAGACAAATACTCAGGGTGGTGGATGCAACTCTTCCTGATTTATGTGGCAACATACATGACCTTGTTGAGGCCACAGGTCAAAATACTGAGGTCATGAATAGACGGTGAGGTGAGAACTTGGCAATCCTTGACCGTGGCATGCCTATGTTAGAGCATGTGGTGGGAGATGGGCATTGGCCATGTGGATGTAGGTCAGCACCAACAACATCTGAGAGTCAACGGGACCATGCACCTTTACACTCCCATAGTAGCAGTGACACCAGCACTACTGAAAGGGGATGCTGTCCACATCACACAAGAGCAGGGCATGGGCATGTGGTCCTATCCAGTCCTGTCAGGGCCACAGATCCAGCAGACAGCAGTCACCATCAGGAAGCAGTACTGCATCTGGCCTTGTGCCTGGTGGTGCCAGTGATACCCCTGGCAGGACCAGTTCCTGTGTCCTTGGCCAGAGAGGGTGAAATGGACACCCTGAAATGTATGGTCAACAGCTGTCCAACGTATGCCTGTGTAGGGCAGCCACATGGCATGACTACGTGCATACATGCAAACACACATCTGTATCACAGGCAGGTCACCTCCAGACACACACAACATCTCTGCACAGCCCATCTATTGGATACCCCTCCAAACACACACACACACACACACACACACACACACACACACACACACACACACACACATACACACTCAATGTCAACTGTATGGCCCAGCCTAGGCCAGTGGCAAACCCACACCACATCTTGTGCATATGATGATACCTGTGCCACATCCCTGTCATCCATAACATTGATGCAGGGACATGCTAATATGGGTCTGATGCACAGGGTAAATATAGTACAGTGTAGCTATGTAATACTATGTAAGGTGCTGTCTGCTTGCATTTGTTATGGGTACACATACAGGTGTATGTACTTTATTAGCCAGGATGCATTATTGCTATTAGTACCAATGACTGAATGTAGTCTGACATGATGTACTCTGTGTTCCAGGTGTCTGTGTGTCTGCAGGCTGTGGCCCTGCAGACATTCCCAAGAGGGAGTATGGCAGAGTGGGAATACAATTACCATTTCATAGGCAAGGTACAGCTTTGTATGTACATGTACTAAGTGTGTATGCATGTAACACTGTGTGAGGAACACTGTTGTCAGACAGTGTGACCTTTCATACATACCCCTTGTCACAGCCAGGTAGCCTTCAGGCATGTCAGCTCAGTGTAGTGTAGTACCACAGGCTCGTACATATGGAACAGGTTCCTGCAGTACTGTCAGCAGGCCCCTCACAAGCATAACCATTACATTAACTTCAACAGATTCACCTGTCAACACCTGTTGGCCCTGCCATTTCTTTTCCATACACTCAACCCTGATGCAGTTGATGAGGGCAGGCATGATACTGTGTATGACAGGTTTGTGGTATGTATTCCTGAGTTCACTGGGTGGAACAGGGAGACAAAATGGTATGTCTTTTGCATACACACAGTAAGGACTGACACAAGGGATGTGCACACAGTAACATTAACACAGGTGGCAATAGACAGATTAGTAAACCTACATTTCCACCTTGATGTACTACACTACGACATACACATGACATGCCCCACATAGATTATATGCATGGGACATAACACACTACCTCTTACAACATGTAATGTTCTGAATGCCTTAATGGATGGTGAGATAACCCACCAGGAATAGGATGTGGAGTCATGTATTGTTCCTACAAGCCTGGAGAAGTGATAGTGTAGCAGACATTGTATCAGCATGATGTTTCCATCAGGTATGATGTCTGATGCTGGCATGTGTGTCACTACACTCACTGTAGCCGATTTGGCAATAATATCACATACATGGACATTGTTAAGAGACACAGACCACATATAGGTTGCAAATATCTGGATATTCCATAGACAACTGTACAGAGGACTGGTATGGCCTGCACAATGATTTAACATGCTGCATGTGAGGCAGATGCCATTACCACGCTATATAAAGTAATGCCATTGGGAGGCGGTAAACAGGTGTGGATGATACACAAATCAAAATGGTATCAGCCAAACAGGATATGATTTTAATCCAAAGACACATGCTTGCCAGTATTGAAATTAAAACCCCTACCTTTCTAATTATTTCTACTATAGTGCTACGCAGTTATCAGATGTGCCATGGAGCTTACATGATTTCAGCTCATCCCAACATACTTCTAAGGTGAATGACATCAGCAGGCCTAGTAAAGTAGGGTGATGAGAAGTTTACAGGGTGGTATACAACTCAAAATGGTATAGCCCACATAGTATATGATTCTCACACACACACAGTTGCCAGTATTGAGATTAGATCCCCTATCTATTTAGTTATTACTACTATAGTGTTATGCTGTTATCAGATGCACCACGGAGCTTATATGATTTCATCTACTCCCAAGGTACTTCTAAGGCAAATGACATCAGTAGGCCTAGTAAAGTATGGTGATGGGAAGTTTACAGGGTGGTATACAACTCAAAATGGTATAACCCACACAGTATATGATTCACACACACACACACACACACACACACACACACACACACACACACACACACACACACACACACACACACACACACACACACACACACACACAAACAGTTGCTAGTATTGAGATTAGAACCCCCTACCTATCTAGTTATTACTACTATAGTGTTACTCAGTTATCAGATGCGCCACAGAACTTACATGATTTCACCTAGTCCCAAGGTACTTCTAAGGCGAGTGGCATCAGCAGGCCTAGTAAAGTAGGGTGATGGGACATTAACAGGGTGGTACGCAACTCAAAATGGTATAATCCGCACAGTATATGATTCTCGCATGAGCGCAGACACACACACACACACACACACACACACACACACACACACACACACACACACACACACACACACACACACACACACACACACAGTTGCTAGCTAGTATTGATTTAGAACCTCACCTATCTAGTTAGAACTTATGATTTTTCACCAGTCCCAAGGTACTTTCTAGGCGAGTGTGGCATCAGCAGGCCTAGTAAAGTAGGGTGATGGTGGTATAATCCGCAGTATGCTGATATGCGCAGCGCGGAGACACACACACACACACACACACACACACACACACTTGCAAGCATTGAGATTAGAACCCTTGCCTATCTAGCCAGTATTGAGATTAAAACCCCTGTCTATCTAGTTATTTGTACTATAGTGTTACACAGTTATCACATGTGCTACAGAGCTTACTGGGCTGACAACTGGCCAAAGGTGCTAAGAACTGCACAGCTGATGTAAACTATTACAGGTGTCAGAAAGTTTGCCTTCAGTTTTTCTCTTAGATCTTGCTAGTTCTTTCTCTCCTGCACTACAGATAGCCTAACAGCTTTGCACTTCAATCGTTTTTTTTATCAATTATTCTAGTACACCTGAGAGCCATCAGCAGTAGTCGTTCTTCACGGAGTTAGCTCAATTTCTTAGTAGTTATGTTCACCCCTCCTGGCATGATTAAAGTGCAGTTCTCTGTGCTTTTTCCCATTAACCTGATGCAAGTGGGCATTCTGAGGGACTGTTGCAACTGCCTCATGTACTCAGACAACCCTCTTCTCTAAACTCCCAACACTCAGACCTGTGAGAGATACCCCTATATCACCAAATTGGATGATATGCACTCTTCAGCAAAGACTGGACTAGCTGGCCAAGAGGAGAAGGGTCAACACCTGCAACATACCACATGGAACACGTACCCCTCCATAACACCCACTATTACAGCTCTGACATACAAACAATAACCACACACCCACCTTCACAGAGGCACTCAATAAACATTTACCCAAACAGCGGAGACCACCAAGACAGACACCCACTCAACCACCACAACACAGCACAAATCACAGGACACATATCTCACCTACACAGTATGCCCCTCAACCTAAGCCTCAAAGGCTAACCATCTTGCCTGATACAGTAATCATAGGTGACTCAATAGTGAGGCACACAGATGTCCCACTCACCAGGCTGAACATGGAGAAGGTAACAGTCAGCTGTCTAGCAGGTGCCAGAATCCAACACATAATACACCCAGTCAGGTCACGCCACAACAAATACAAGTATCACTCTGTCGTCATCCATGTGTGTGTGAATGACCTGAGACGCACCTCCATGGACTATATGAAAAGAGACATGGTGGAGCTCTCAGATCATATGGGCCAGGCAGGTATGACAGTAGCCCTGAGCAGTATACTACTGTCAACCAGAATGATACCACAGTACAAACAACAAATGATTGACTTCAACAATTGGCTTAAGTGTCTGGTGTCACTCTCATGGGATCCAGTATCTGTCTGCTTGGGATGACATGATTGACAGACTGCAATGGCTTGCCAGAGATGGCCTGCATCTGTCACCCCTGGGTTTCCAGGTACTGGCTAAGTGTCTTGCCACCCCTATAGTGCCTTTTTGGCAGTGTTCCAAATTAAATTACCACCATAACAGCTATACATATATGTAATCTGAGGGTCATGCTGCTCAACACTAGACATCTACATCCCAAGATCCAGCCACTCGAAGCACTCCTCATAATGGAGAACATTGACATTTGTGCTGTAATGGAGACCTGATTTACAGCAGCAGATAGCACCCCTACACTACCAGCTTATAACTCATTCCACACCTGTCAGCCCCAAAACATGGACCACAGCTCCAAAGGCAGTGGTATCTCCATATCAATAATGGATATGCAAACATCCAGAGTAGTATCCCAGCATAATGCATCTGAGATACGTCAGGTACAACTGACATTGGGTAATAGTGCAATCCAGGTCTTAGCCTGCTATAGGTCCCCATCCATGTCCCTAGACTCTCAGTCCACATTCCTCAACACCCTGGAATCTATTGAGGTCCAACTCAACACTCTCATAATAGCAAAGTTCAACTACCTCTGGGAAAGATACTTAAGCACCAATACACTGGTCCAATGCTTCTTGGAATTCATCATTTCCAATGCCCTGGACCAGCTCATTCTGATACCCAGTAGAGGAAACAACATCCTTGACCTGTGTTGATTACTAACACATGAGACCGTTGCTTGACAACAGTAGTCAATCGCTACCTGGTCAGATCCAACATAGACTAATCACCATGGAAATCCACATCTCACCCACACCCCTCACAAAGGTAACCACTTTGAAAAGCTTTTCCAAAGCTGACTTTGGACTCATAAGAGCAGAAGTGGCTAACTTCACAGCACCCATGCCAATGGAAAATAACTGCATGACTGCTGAGTCGTACACAAATGCACTGTACAAACATGTACATCAATGCATGGAACTAGCCATACCCAACAGAACCATGACACTGTCCTCCAAATGCTGGAGACCAATCTGGTGGTCCCCTTCCATTAATAAGCTGTACAACAGAAGGAATAAAGTTTTGCAGAAAAAGGTGGAGTTCCAAAAGTGATAAAACTCCCTTATTAGCCTCAACAACAACTTGAGATCCCTCATGAAATTGTCTAAAGCCACCTATGATGGCAGAATTGCAGCAGACACCAACAACAATCACAGATCCTTTGATAGTTATATCAAGGACCTCCACGCCAATAGTCAGAAGTGCTCTGAGTTACTGCACAATGCTACCTCCTATATTGAGCCAACAGATATTGCCAACATTCTTGTTAGCACATTCAGTGCCAGCTTTACCCCTTTCTCCCCTCTAGGGGAACAATCAGAATGCCAGGAGAATGCCAGGCACCCAGGATTACTGCCACCCAGGTTATACCTGCATTGTCCATGGGCAAGAATACAGCTTCCATGGGACCCCACATTATCCCTGGCTGTGTTCTACATGAACTACAAAGATACCTGGAACCACATCTGTGTGCTCTGTTCATTCACAGCCACACCTCAGTCTTTGTCCCTCCCAAATGGTGCACTGCTACAGTCATCCCTCTCCATAAAGGTGTGGCAACTACAGACCCTGGGAATTATCAGTCCATTAGCCTGATGATTCTGATATGTACAGCTATGGAGCACATCATCAGGGACCTGATCAACAAACATATAGGTAATCTCCTAACTCTGGACCCCACACAATTTGGCTTTGTGAAAGGGAGATTATGCCTGCTCAACCTGGTTGACTTTTTTGAGTCAATCACCAGGGCTGTGTATGACAGTAAGGCACTGCATACAGCCTACATCAATCTGGCCAAGTCTCTTGACACCATTCCTCAGTCATGAATTATGGATGAACCCACCAAACTAGCCATCAACCCTTATATCACTAGGGGGGGTTGCAAATTGGCTCACAGAACACACAATGTGAAAGTAGTGAGCTCCAAGTCAGACTGGCAGCCAGTCATGAGTGGAGTCCCACAGGGATCAGTCCTGGGTAATCTCCTGTTCAGCATCTACTTTTCAGAAGTCCAGGCCAACATAAAGGAACTCTGGCTGACCAAGTTCACAGACAACTGCAAGCTGGGAGCCATCATTAACTCCACAAGTGATGCAGACATCCTACAGAAAGGCCTCACTGAGACTACTGACTGATGTGGAAACCATGGCCTGAAGCTCAACACCACAAAATGCATCATCAATCCCTTTGGTAAAATCTTAGTTCCCATTAAGTACCACATTGATGGGAGCCCACTGAACACTGTAGGCATTATTAGAGATCTAGGGACACAGGTTGACAGCAACATCTCATTTAACCACCACATTGGCACTGTGGTCAGGAAATCCTTCTATGTGGCACATCTCATTACCAAGGGTTTTGCATCCAGGAAGAAAGAGGTCATTGTCCCTGTGTACTCTTCCCTCATTAGACCAATCATCAAGTATAATGGCCCATTTTGCATGTACCCCACTAGGCACCTGCAACAGCTGGAGAGACCACAGAAGTATCTCACAATGAGGATCCTAGGCATTAAACACATGTCCTACACCGACAGACTCAAAAGACTCCAGCTATTCTCTGTCTCATATCACCTACTTAGAGGTGATCTCTGCTTGACTTGCAAAGCCATGTCTGACTCAGCTCTTTCACAAATGCTGCATCTAAAGACACCCCAATCTCTCTGCAACACACACTGCAGGGACCTCAACCTCATTAACACAATCAACACAACATGCCTGAGGGACAGGTTTCTCACCAAGCAACTGCAGATGCCGTGGAATAGACTTCCCATACATGTCAAGCAAAGCACTTAGATGACCCTGTTGCAGAGAGATCTTGATGAGTGGATGGGTAATAGAAAGTTCACCCTAGGGATCACTCCAGTGTCTCTACTTGATGGGGGCACTGAGAACTAGCGTCGGGTGGCACAATGGCAGGACACTTCCATGGGCTAGACTTGTAACAGCACCAGGGCCATTAGCCTAGTATATACCTATGAACCTATAAAGGGAGTGACATCGGCATGACTGATAAAAGTAGGCCAGTGGGTGGGTAACTTATCAAAATACTTCTTACAAACTTACACCCCCACACACACTTATCAGATCTGAGAGTAGAACCCCTGCCTATCTAGTTATTTGTACTACAGTGTTACACAGTTAGCGGACACACTACAAAGCTTACTGGGTTGGCAACTGGTCAAAGCTGCTGATAAGGGGAATGACATCAGTATGACTGATAAAGTATACCTGTGGGTGGGAAACATCAATATACTACTTCCTGCAAACATACATACTTTTGCACACACTTATACACCCACACACACACTTACCAGATCTGAGAGTAGAACCCCTGCTTATCTAGTTATTTGTACTATAGTGTTACACAGTTATTACATCTGCTACAAAGCTTACTGAGCTAACAACTGGCCAAAGGTGCTGATAAGGGGAATGACATCAGCATGACTGATAAAGTATGCCAATGGGTGGGAAACTTATTAAAATACTTCTTCCTACAAACATACACTCTTATACACCCACACACACACATTTGCCAGATCTGAGAGTATAACCCCTGCTTATTTAGTTATTTGTAGTATAGTGTTACACATTTATCACATGTGCTACAGAGCTTCCTGGGTTGATAACTGGCCAAAGGTACTATTAAGGGGAATGACATCAGAGTGACTGATAAAGTATGCCAGTGGGTGGGAGACTTATCAAAATGCTTCTTACAAACATACACACACAATCATTTGCCATATCTTAGTTTAGAACCCCTGTCTAGCTAGTGATTTGTACTTTAGTGTTAAGTAGTTATCACAAATGCTATGGAGCTTACCAGGTTGACAACTGGCCAAATGTGCCAATAAGGGGAATGACATCAGTAGGAGTGATAAAGTGGGGCACTGGGAAGTGTTGTGGGTGGGAATGGCCTAAAACTGTTTCACCTATGAACAAGCAAACACACACACACCCTCACTCTCCCTCTCTCTCTCTCTCTCTCTCACACACACACACACACACACACACACACACACACACACACACACACACACACACACACACACACACACACACACACACACACACACACACACTTGCCAGTATTGAGATTAGAACCCTCTACCTATCTAGTTATTTGTACTATAGTATTACACAGTTATCACATGCACTACAGAGGTTCTAGGGGTGATTGGTCTCCAATGGTACTTCTAAGGTGAATGAAAGCAGCAGATCATGTGAAGTAGGGCAATGTGAAGTGTACTGAGTGGGAAGAGTCTCCTAATACTTGGACCTATGGAGACACACACACACACACACACACACACACACACACACACACACACACACACACACACACACACACACACACACACACACACACGTGATGTGTTATTGTAAACTCAACCTCAGTACTGTTACACAATTGGGCTCACCTTTTATGCTGGCACATGCAACTGTTTACAAGTGGTATGCCACTCTCCACAGCAGGACATCATTGTATGCCATTCAGGGTATCCATGTGTGTGACTCACTCTGTCTGTGTCCCCCTGTGTCTCTCTCTGTATCACTGTCTCTCAGTTCCCCACATCTATGTGTGTGTATGTTTGACATATGTTATCTGTTGCCCATATATATGTGTGTGCATCTCACACAACAGATGCAGTTATATCACATATGAGTAAGGTAG
This sequence comes from Protopterus annectens, assembly GCF_019279795.1. NCBI lineage: Eukaryota > Metazoa > Chordata > Ceratodontiformes > Protopteridae > Protopterus > Protopterus annectens. The sequence continues at coordinate 934,054,431 of NC_056732.1, read as the reverse complement.
CTAAGGGTAATCCTGTCTGATGTGTGTGTATGGGGACAGTTGAGGTGTACATAGCTGTCTTTATGCATGGACATATATACACAGTATAGTCATATATTCTGATGTGGGTTCTAACATGTCCTATGATTCCCTAAGTGTAGGAGCATGCCCAGTGTGACCTTCTATAGTTAGGGTGGGACTCCATGCCAGAGATAGGTGTACTCCAGTCCAGGGTTTTTTTTTGTGCTACAGCCATACCTCTCAGGAGTACACAGGACTTTCCTCAGTGTACTTGTTTTGTTTAGCAGACATTTTCTGACATATTTGTAGATTGAAACAGCAATGTATTGTGTCATTACCTAGTGCCAGACATCCTCAGATCATCGCAGTGCTTTACCAGAGGAATACTAGTTGTATGATGCATAGACCAATATTATGAGGGCAGCTATGTAAATTATTGCTCAACAAGGCCATTTATGAGGTGTGGCTACCACCAGTGTAGTAATGACACACAGCTGTATAAATAGTCCAGCAACCTGGTGATATACTGGCTGGGGATCTCCTTCTTGTGTGGTATTATTCTAACCTGACATATCATATCCTTGTGTGTGCATACCTCTGACCTGTACATGTTTTGGCAGGATGTCCAGGTGTTTGCCTAGAGGTTTCATCCTTTCTACGTAAACTTGTGTTTTTATGGCAAGTTAGTTACATATAATTGAAATGTGATGTTACAAAATAATACAGACATTACTATATCAGAATACATAACCTTCAGACCATTCATGCTACTGCAAATCCCTTACCCTACCAACTTTCTCAGTATGTAAGGGCAATATTTGCAACACATGCCTATCATTGTGCCTTTGTTCCACTTTTATTTCTGCCCTTGTCCAGACATCATGCTGTCAGAGGTTGTGAGTTATGGGTGTAGGTACAGAGTGCATTCAACTGTGCAGGCATGTTCATTATTTGTAAAAGCAAACATAAGCAAAAGGATTATTGAGAATGACCACTGGCAACAGTAACACAAAGCACTTATATTCACAAAAGCCTTGGCACCTCTGCTACACATCCTTCAAGATATCACTAATAGTATATTCCACATAGCACTGTGACTTCCAGGTATGTCAGTGGCAGATCAGTGGGTGTCACTGACATGCATAACAGTTGGCAGTGCAGTTATCTATACACAGCACTATCAAAGGCAGCACTGTACCTAGGGCAGTACAAGACGACTGCCAGGAGAACGTGCTGGACAGATCCAGACAGTATTAACCACACATACACATAGCTCATTGACTCCTGCATATTGTGGACAGACAACATGTTTTCATGTGCATTGGTACAGCCCTGCCAATGTGTGCTATGCTGTTATTTCCATGCAAACATATATGTTACTGCATTTGTGTGGGTATATGAGGGGGACACACACCTGTCAACTGAACACATTTGCACAGACTGTGCTGATATTTGCTTTAGATTTTGGTTCCATTTACCATACTATTGTGCCCTGCCTTGAGGACTGGAGGCATATCAGTAAAGAGCCCAGGTCGGATTCTACTGGCATACATTTGAGTGTCAGACTTCTTACCCTTCATAGCCTTACTGCAACTGTTGGTACTGCTGTGCTATCACTGTGTGAGTCTGTAGGGGGTTAATTCAACATTTCCACCATTTGTGTTCCTTTACCAGATAACTTTCTGTGTTTTTCTACAGCTGACTTGCTGTGTGGGTGTGAGGGGTGGTTATGGGACCCCCACCCTGACATCCATGCCTGTAACCTATGACCCCCCCACTTAGTTGTCCCCACACATATACTGCAGTGAGATTTGCCACCTTGGGTACTACTGTATAGTGTGTTGAGGGCAGCTTTGTCCAGACATTTCCTGGTGTCCCACATAGCTGTAAGTTGTGTGCTGCTATCCCAGTAAGCCACCCCATTCCCTTGTATGCATGCAGCATTGCCATAGATATGCTAGCAGAACATACTATTCCATTCATTTATTGTTATGAACATTGACTTACTTTGTACTTGCAGCAGTTGAGAGGACAGTGCTTGAGGGCTGACTATGTTGGATGCATACAGTACACTGCCTATACATGTTAAGTTACAGGTAATGTGATGTGTGTGTCATCCATTTTAGTGTGTGTGTGTGTGTGTGTGTGTGTGTGTGTGTGTGTGTGTGTGTGTGTGTGGGAGTGTGAGTCAGGGAGAGGTGTCAGTCCCTGGGGTCTCAACAGTATCAGTGTGTGTGCTATGCGTTGCTTCTTTGCAAAGGTATGAGCATACTGGGCACGCCTCCATCTGCCTACAAGAGCAGGCTCAGAAGCCTTCTCCTGTGAGTCCCTCTGTGCCTGTGGAGACCTTGGCAATGGTGGTGGGCTGTGTGGCCCTTCCCTGTGCTGTTCCTGCTGTAGCTGTTTTCACAGGATCATATTGTGTAGCATGGCACATACTATGAACATGTGTGCACATATGGCTGGAGAGTACTGCAAGGCTCCACCAGATATGAAAAGGCAGCGGAACCATGACTTGAGCATCCCAAACACATGCTCTATAATAATCCTGGTTTGTGCGTGTGCCTCATTATGGCATTCTTGTGTGGGTGTGTGTGCATTTCTGATGAGTGTCATCATCCACGACTCCAGTGCATAGCCAGCATCCCCCACCAGATTGTCATATGGGATGGCCCCACTGGCAAATGCCCGGTACAGCTGTGATGAATGCCACATGTGGGAGTTGTGATAGCTTCCAGGGCTGCCAGCACACACATTCATGATAATGCCCTGGACATTGCACATGACCTGGTAGTTGATGGAGGGGAAGCCCTTGCAGTTTATGTAGACCCTACCCTGTTCACTGGGTGGTACTTTGATGTGGATGTGTGTGCAGTCTGTGGCACCCTGTACCTCTGGGTATTCTGCTACATGGTGGAAGAGACGCATATTGCTGGTCCTCTCCTCACGGGTGTTGGGGAAGTAAATGTGCTCACCGGCATGTGGTAGCATGGCATCCAGGAACTGGTGGAGTACCCTGGATGCAGATGCCTGTGAGACCCCCATCATGTCCCCAGTAGGTCTTTGGAAAGTACCTGTAGCTAGAGTTCTTAAGGCTACACATACCTTGGTATCCACTGGGATGGGTTCCCCTCTGTTGGTTCTAGCTCTGAGTTGAGGCTGGCACAGCTCGGTGATTTGCTGAAGTATGTCTCTGTCCACCCTGTAACACTCTACTATCTCCAGATCATGTAGCCCCTGGCAGGTTACCCTGGGTCTGAACACTCTTCTTCTCCTTGGTCTGTGGCTGTTGTCAGCATTATCCTCCTCTCCACCATCAGCCTCTAGCATATACTGATGGATCAAAGCAATGGCAGCCCCTAACATTTTTCCAGTTAAAATTCCCCCGCATGTATACACCAATGGTATAGAGTTTGTGCTGCAGATGCTGCCTGTATGATTGGCTGACTATGATACATTCCAGCTGCCACCTATATTACTCATGGCTTTGATCTGGCCACTGTGAGTGTTAGAGGCATTGCAGGTAATTTGTGCATAATTGCCTTTATTCTGTTGTTGCCCTTTTTTTAATTGTTATTTACATACATCTCCTCCCATTTTCAGCTAGCAGCCACCTGCTTGCTGCATTATTGTGTGCTTTGCATGGCCCATTGTAAGTTGCAAGAGTCCCATATTAGTAATTTCTACTTCATTTCTCCTTTATTGTGCTGTTGCCCTTTATTTCTTTTTTTTACATCTCCTCCCATTTTCAGCTATGCAACCACCTGCAAGCTGTATTATTGTGTGTTTGCATGGCCCATTGTGAGTTGCAAGTGCCCATATTAGTAATTTCTACTTCATTTCTCCTTTATTGTGCTGTTGCCCTTTATTTTTTTATATCTCCTCCCATTTTCAGCTATGCAGCTACCTGCCAGCTGTATTATTGAGTGCTTTCAATGTCCCATTGTGAGTTGCAGAATACCATAGTGATGATTTGTACTGCATTTTCCCTTGTTCGATTTCCTTTTTTTCCCTATATTCTTCCTGTTTAAGCCCTGTTGCACCATGCAGACCCATTTAGCTAGTGTAAACAGCAAGAAATGTCCCTCCCCTGGGCACTAACATGCTTCTCAGTTCATGGAATAAGAGTATACAGCCTCAGACACCCCCTCACTTAGCTGTGCTTAGCTAAGCACAAACCCGGGCAACGGAGCTCCAATGTGCTTACAGCAAGCATGAAACACCCCCCTTTTCATGTTGGTGCTCCTCCTGCCTACATGATGGTGTTACAGCACCTATATGGTTAGATGCAATGTGACACTTAGAAGAATTTTGTGATTCAGTATAATTCCCCTCATTAACATACCCCACTGCCTTACTCCATAGTTACTGCACTACACAAGAGCCTTCCCCCTTATCAACCACTGTTCCCTGCCATTGGTTTGATTCTGCTTGCCATTGAGTATAATGACAAAATGCAGGTTTCCCTTAAAATTAGCTTTTCACATTAATTTTCCTATTTTCCCCACGATCCCATTTGCACGGCACTGCCCAATGCTTAAATGGCCGAGATCGGCCAAAAAATAATAAACGTTTATTTAAAAAAAAAAATAAACACTTTAACATACCAATGGCCATATATTTGGCCATTGGCATGCCTACAGATTAGGGTACATGCTTTTGTTGGAGCTGTCATGGCTCCGTTTTCATTTTTGCAGAAATGTATTCGGCTAGTAGCCGAATACATTTCTGCAGCTAACACTGTTCCTGCATGGCTACCTACTTGCTTCCTGGATCACTAATTCACCTCATTTGCATGTTTTGTTTTACCAGAAAATGAGGTAATTAGCATCCTGCATGGGTTTCTGTGCAGGAACAGTGTAGGGACCCTCGTGCATGTCAAAACTGCTCATTCCTGGATCGCTTGGCGGCCATATTCCGTGCAGGAGCAGCTACAGTGTTCCTGCACGGAAATGATAGTTTCTTGAATCCTGGAGATAATGAAGTGATATGTTGTTTATTACTTGTCTCTTGATTTTCTGTACTCTGACTGTATGTTGTACTGGTTACAGATGTCAGATGCAAGTGATTCTGTTTTTTAGAAACTTTCCTGAACAACAACAAAAAGAAATAAGTTTTGGCTCTGTGTATACCTCCTAATTAAAAAAAAAATAATGTCAGATTTAAAGGTATGGAGACTCGTCCGTTTCTAATTACCTGTTTAATTCACTTCATAGTGTGGTGAACTTGTTCTGGCACTTAATAAACACAAAGTAAAGAAACTAATCCTGGATGAGGTTATAGCCCATCGTTTGATGCACTCACACATGGCGTGCACAACTCCATCATATGGAAAATGTCCATTTTACTTTCTTCACATCTTCAAGATATAGGAGGAAAACAGACCTCCCATGACAAATCCACCTTGGACACAGGGAGGGCATATAGACACAGCAGAAAAGGTACCCCAGCTGAATACCGAAATGGAGAATCTGGTAGTTGCATGAATTAAGATACAGTTGTATGCTTATACCAATTAGTAGTTAGCTACATGTATTAAACATATCATTGTCAGTGCCAAAAATATATGACATTATTTTGCCAGTTTTGAAAATTGCTATCAAAGAAAGGCAAATGCATTACAGGTGGAATTTGAGAAATGAATGTCATCAAATTCACTAGATACTGTGCAGGATATATTTACTATATGTAAAATGCAGACTTATGGAGAGGAGCTTATATTTTTGAGTTTCCCTAATAAAGCTTAAAGTTGTAACTGTAGGAAATTCTTATGTATTATGAAATGTACATAACTCATCATAAAAGGAAGTAAAGTTAAACTGGTACAAAAGACATTTATTTACATCTCGGATTTGTCCAGATTACATAAAACACCAGTAATCTTCAAGTACACAATGAAAATTGCTTAGCAAACAGTTCGGGGTAAAATACACCGATGATGACCAAAACAGATGTTTGAGGCTGGGATTCAGGGAAACTTGTATATGGAGTAAGAATCTTTGTTTTGCAGTATAGTTATGCCACATCTCTCAAAACACACACAATAATGTTATTCTGCACAAGGTCGCTGCATTGTATAAGGGAATTCAAAGAAAAAATAATATGCAAAATGCAAATTAATGCTGCTTCCTCTACTTCTTCTTTTTTGTTTTCTCTGTTAGCGAATTTATGAAAGAGGGGAAACAAGGCACAAGAGAACACTCGGCCAGCAGAAGACAGAATTGGAAGAGAATGCAAGCTAATTTCACAGGAGGCAGGAGCATAGACAGCATTTCAGTCCAAGACTGAATTTTGTCATCTTAAGTAACCAAAATCACCAGGACTGCTACATGGTGGACATTTGTCAAATATCTTATGAAATCTATCCCCATAATGCTATCATAGCTAATGCACCACACTGGATACAAGCTACTCTACAACTCATTGCTGAGACTATAGGTATCTGGCAGTCATCTACCTTCAGGTCACTGGTTAATATTATAATCAGTTCTGGGATAAAAATCTGATGAGTTCTTCCTGCTATCATTAAACTGCAATAATAAGCTTAGAAGGTACAGAATTACAAAAGGAGTGTTCTTTGCAAGGGTGATCTTTCTATCTCTACATAGACAGCAGTAGTATACCCTCTGCTTAAATATATAGCCATCTATAAGATCATCATGCAGTGGAGAAAAATGGAAATGTTTGTGTTTTGATAAAAACGTGGGTAGTTTTCATACTCTGCAATATTGCAGCTTTAGAATGGTGACATTTGTGAAACATCCTGCTCAAAAATTAGTCTGAGGGACCTAGTGCAGGCAGGTAAGGCACTCAACTGAGCAGTGTAGTACTGCCCAGCTGAGAGGTTCATAGTCATGCAAATTCCCTGGTAATGAACTGCTGCTCATATAGGAATGTATATGACTATGAATCACCAAAACATGTAGCGGTACAACTTATTACTTTGGTATATTACACTTTGCACTTCTGATCAATTTCTAGGAATCCTTTCCAATATTTTGCAACATGAGCTGCACTCCTGTTTTGGTAAAAATACACACTTTTACACATCTGCAAATAAAAACATTTATTGTAGATGTTTCACTTAGTCTCAAATGAAGCTCTTAACATGGACCCTGAATATTGAGCACAAAATAAAATGGAGGTGCATTACAGCTGCCCAAGCCCCAGCTGCTCAAATCCCACTACCTCACTGCCAGAGACATGGACAACTGATAGCTTGCACAGCTATCTGCTTGTAGCTCAAACTCAAACACTGTGTTCAGGGAATGTGTAGTAGGAGTGGGGAGAGAGTGGACCCCTGCACTTCATCGATAAATTGATTTATTAGATGATGAACAAAATACATTTCTGAGTAATGGACAGCACACAATAACAGTACCAGTGAGAAATCCAGTATTTAACCATTGCCATTGTGCTACAGCTGACTGGCTAAAATGGCATTTTGATGACTCAAAAAATTCTTATGGGGGTATCTAATCCATAACCCAGTGCTGGTACCCAATATTATTCTAGCTCCAGAATTCCATATTTTGGGGAAAAAAATCACTGATTCTGTGAATTCAGATTTGGACTGCTGAACTTAATAAAGAGTACACCCTTAGTCAATGGTATGGATACCTAGAAAACAGAAGCATGTGCATTATTTGAAAAGAGTAAAAGTAGATAAAGAAATTCAGAATTCAGGGAGAGCAGACTTACAGATAAGGTAATTCCATAGGGAATTTGGATGTAGAAGAAAGAAAACAAAACTCATCCTTATTGATTGAGTTATATATTTCTGTAGGTAGTAATTGTAAGAAAGTTACACGATGAGTCCAGTAATGCTATGGCAAAGTTCAAATCTGTGATGCATGAAATTCAGTGACTAAGCCAGGGAGGAGAGGGGAAAGATATGAGTATTCAATGATTACCTCTATTCTCTTTTCTTCTTTCCTCTTCTCTGTACTGCTTGGCAACTCCATCAAAACGTATGGAGTTTCAAGCCTCAGCAGGCAGGTCAGAATGTGAGGACACAGACAAGGGTACGCAGCACAGCACATCTGTAGATATATATACTTAATTCTCATGTTGACAACACTGCAGATAAGCACTGGTGAGGAGGCATGAACATGGCATAAAACAGAAATCCTAACTCAGCTCTGTGAATAACCTGGGGTTTATTACCTGGCATCCTCTTACAGAAAAATCAGTAAGCTTATGGGTAATGGATGGATCTCCATGGTGTGGGGTGACAGTTTTAAAATATTTTCTAAAAAATAAATCTATTGTTCCTCCTGTCATACATAGTCTGTATAGCCTCCTCAAGGAATATTGCAAAATGGAAATATTTGCAAACCAAATAAATGTGAAATCTTTGTTTTTAGTAAATGGCATCATTACTTACAAAATTTAAACCAATAACTCATTGATCTGGAGGTCTGAAACTTTTCACTAAGGTCAAAGATACCTCCTTCTGCCCTAGTAACTTGTCTGTCTAGAGTAATCCTCAGTATGGCTTGTCCATGCTTGCAAATTTCAGTTATACATCGGTACTGTCTCCAAACATTTTTTGTGTTTTGTAATTTTCCCATTTTCTTTCCTCTATCTCTTCCTCTCTCAATAACTTCCATTACCCTACAGTCTGGTTTGTATAAATAAGACAAATGGTAAGTTGCATTTAGAAAGCTGAGGAGGGGGAAAGGCAATAAATCTACCCCATGTACTCAATTACAGAAATCCATCCATCCATCCACAACCCCTTTTTTTCCATTTTTACTCATGGGATCAGGGTATCACTTCAACAGCGACAATCATCTAAAGCCAATAATAAATAAAATATGAACATCTGGCAACATTTCATAACACTGCAGCTTTCTCAGTCCAAAAACTTAAGTAGAATAAACATAAAAATTGTTCTTTTCTAAATGGTGGAAATACATGCACTCTGAGAAGGGGGCCAGCTGTTAATTCACCCAGATGCTCAGACTTTCTAGAACTCTCTATTTCAACATGATTCTGCTTCCCTTTACATTTAATTTCCAGCCATTTCTATGTATAGCTATTCTCTAGGTCAACCCCCTATTTTTGTTGGAGAAAAGCTTTGTGAGTACTCATGGCTAAGGACCACCCACCTAACTTTATTATATTGTCTGAAATGCACAGGGGTAGAAAATCTGAAAAGATGGCATCTACAGTATGTTAGCTAAATGTAATGGGTATTGTCCAGTCACTTGTATTTAAATGTTGTTTTAGATAGTTTATTATCCTGTTCTCACTCACAAAATATGAAAAGAGAAAACATAGCCACGTGCAATTAGATTTGTTTCTTTGTTAAGATTCTTGATGTTATATTAGATGCTTTCCTAAGAAGATGCTACTGGGAATCATATTTAGCATACTGAAATCCATTGGGCTTAGGTTCATAGGTGTGTACTAGGATAAAGGCCCTGGAGCCTTTGCAAGCCTAGCACATAGGATTACCATGGCATTGTGCCACCCAACCTCTATCGAGTAGAGCCACTGGAGTGATCCCTGGGTTGAATTTTCTATTTCCCATCCACTCATCAAGATTTCTCCTGAAGAGAGCCAGTGAGGTGCTTTGTTTGACATGTATGGGAAGTCTATTCCATAGTATGGGCAGTCTCTGGATTATGTACCTGTCCCTCCAGCATTTTCTGTTGATTGTGGAAATGAGGCTGAGGTTTCTGGAGCGTGTGGTGTGGAGGGATTGGGATTTCTTTAGATGTAGCATTTCTAACAGAGATGGGTCAGACATGGCTTTGTAAGTCAAGCAGAGATCGCCTCTTAGTAGGTGATATGAAACAGAGAATAATTGGAGTTTTTTGAGTCTCTCCATATAGGACAAGTGTTTAAAGCCTAGGATTCTCTTTGTGAGGTACTTTTGTGACCTCTCCAGTTATTGCAGGTGTCGAATGAGGTACATACCAAATGGGGCATTGTACTTGATGATTGGCCTAATGAGGGAAAAGTAGAGAGAGACAATGACATCTTTCTTCCTGGATGCAAAACACTTAGTAATGAGATGTGCCACATAGAAGGACTTTCTGACCACAGTGGCAATGTGGTGGTCAAAAGAGAGGTTGCTGTCAACCTGTGTTCCCAGATCTCTTATAATGCCTTCTGTATTCAGTGGACTACCATCAATGTGGTAATTCATGGGAACTAGGTTTTTCCCAAAGGGGATGACGACACATTTTTTGGCATTGAGCTTAAGGCCATGGTTCTAACACCAGTCGTTGGTCTCAGTGAGGCCTTTCTGTAGGATGTTAACATTAATTGGGGAGTTAATAATAGCTCCCAGCTTGCAATTGTCTGTGAACTTTATCAGCCAGAGTCCCTTCATGTTGGCCTGGACTTCAGAGAAGTAGATACCAAACTGGAGAGGACCCAGGACCAAACCCTGTGGGACTTCACTCGTGACTGGTCGGCAATCTGACCTCGACTCAGCTACTTTCACACTGTGGGTTCTATCTCTGAGCCAGTTTGCAATCCACCTAGTGATATAGGGGTTGATGCCTAGCTTAGTGAGTTTTTCTATGATTTCTGAGTGGGGAATGGTATCAAAGGCCTTGACCAGATCAAGGTAAGCTGTATGAACCACCTTGTCTTCATCCACAGCTCTGGTGACTGACTCAAAGAAGTCGACCAGGTTGAGCAGGCATGATCTACCATTCACAAAACCAAACTGTGTGGGATACAGAGTTTGGAGATTTCCTATATCCTTGTTTATTAGGTTCATGATGATGTGTTCCATAGCTTTGCATATCAGACTCATCAGGCTAATTGGGCAGTAGTTCCCAGGGTCTGTAGTTGCTCAGCCTTTGTGGAGAGGGGTGACTGTAGCAGTGCACCATTTGGTAGGGAAAAAGCCTGAGGTGAGGCTGTAATTGAACAGGGCACACAGGTAAGTTGCCAGTTCACTCTGTAGTTCATGTAGAACACAGCCAGGGATATTGTCAGGTCTCATAGAAGTTGTATTTTTGTCCTTGGACAGTGCTGTTTTAACCTTGCAGCAGTAATACTGGATGCCTGGCAATCTGCTGGTATTGTGATTGGTCCTTTGGAGGTGGAGGGTAAAGTTGGCACAGTATAGGAGGTACCATTGTGCAGCAGCTCAGAGCAAATCTGGGTATTGCCGTGAAGATTCTTTACATAACTATAGAAGGGCTTGTGGTTGTCCTTTAGTATCTGCTGGAATTCCATTTTCATAGCTAGCTTTAGAGGATTTGATGAGGGATCCTAAGTGATAAGGGAGTTTTTCCAGTCTCGGGACTTCACCTTATTCTGCATTAGTTTCCTCCTTCTGTTGTAGAGTTTGTTTATGGCAGAGGACCACCAGATTGTCTTCCTTTTTTTGGAGGAGAGTGTCTTGGTTCTATTGGGTATGGCGAGATCCATGCATTTGTGTACCTTTTCGTATAGTGTATTGGTGTATGATTCGGCACTCATGCAAGTATTCTTCATTTGCATGGGTGCCATGAAGTTAGCTACCTCTGTTTTTAGGAGCCCAAAGTTAGCTTTGGAGATGTTTTTCATGATGGTTACCTTTGTGGGGGGGGGGGGGTGAGAGGAATGTGGATTTTCAAGGTGATTAGTTTGTGGTCGGCTCTAACCAGGGAGGAGTTGACTATTGGTGTAGAGCAACAGTCACCCATGTTAGTAATGACCAGGTCAAGGATGTTGCTACCTCTAGTGGGGGTAAGAACAAGCTGGTCCAGGGCATTGGAATTAATAAATTCCAGGAAACGTTGGGCAAGTGTATTGGTACATGAGTAGTTTTCCCAGTTAATGGAGGGGTAGTTGAAGTCGCCCAGTATGAGAGTGCTAGGTTGGACCCTGACATTCTCCAGGGTGCTTAGGAACGTGGAGTGTGAGTCTTGGGACATGGTTGGGGACCTATAGCAGGCTACGACCTGAATTGCTTTCTTACCCAATGTTAGCTGCACCTGAAGTATCTCTGATGCATTATGCTGGGCTACTAGTCTGGAGGTGTGTGCATCCTTTATGAATATGGAAACACCACTGCCTTTGGAGTTTCGGTCCAAGTTCTGGGGCCAAAAGGTGTGGAATGAGTTATAGCCTGGTAGTGCAGGGGTACTTTCTGCTGCCTTGAACCAGGTCTTTGCTACAGCACAAATGTTGATGTTCTCCATTTTAAGAAGTGCTTCAAGTGAGTGCATTTTGAGCTTTAGACTTATAGCATTGAGCAGCATGACCCTCCGATTGCAATTGTTTGTAGCTGTTATGGTGGTAATTTGGTCTTTGGAACACTGCCTAAAAAAGGCACTATAGGGGTGGCAAGAGCCTTGGGCAGTATCCAGAAGCCCAGGGGTGACAAATGCAGGCCATCTCTGGGAAAGCATCGAGGTATGCCATTTGTGTCATCCCAGGCAGACAGATACTGGATCCCCTTAGAATGACACCAGAAACTTAGCCAGTTGTTGAAATCATTTTCTGCTTGTACTGCGGTATCATTCTGGGTGATGATAGGATGCTGCTCAGGGCTAGGGTCATATCCATCTGGGCTATATAATCTAAGAGCTCCTCCATGTCTCTTTTCATGTAGTCCAGGGAGGTACATCTCTGGTCATTCACACCCACATGTACAATGACAGAGTCATATTTGTACCTGTTGTTGAGGGACCTGAGTGCTTGCATTATGTTGTGGATCCTGGCACCTGACAGGCAGCTTACTGTTACTTTCTCTTTATTCAACCTAGTGAGTGGCACACTGTTTAGGACAGTTATGTGTCTCATGATTAGTGTTGTGATGGTTGAGTGCATTTCTGTCGTAGAGGTTTCTGCTGTTTGGGTAGATTTTTATTGAGAGCCCCTGTGAAGGAGGGTGTGTGGTTTGTGTTTTTATGTGAAGGCAGTGCTGGTGTGTGTGTTCTGGAGGGCTATGTGTTACATGTAGTGTGGTGCAAGTGTTGACCTTCTCCTCTTGACCAGCTATTCCAGTCTTGGCTGGAGAATGCGTGACTTCCAGTTTGGATATATAAATGCATCTCTCACAAGTCTGAGATTTGGGAGGTAAGAGGAGAGGGTTGTTAGTGTACATGAGGCAGTTGCTACATTGCCTCAGGATGCCCAAGTTCACCAAGTTAATAGGAGAAAGCACAGGGAACTGACCGTTAGACATGTCTGGAGGGGTGGCATTAATAATAAGTACTGGAGCTGTTTCCTTGTAGAATGTTTAGTGCTGGTAGCACTTTTGTGTGCTACAATAATTGGTACAAGAAGTCTGGTAAAGTGCTAGACTAATAAGGTAGTAAAAGTGCAGGAGAGGAGCGAACTAGTAGATCTAAGGGAAAAATTGAAGAGCAGACTTTGGTACCACTCAGAAGCTTACAAACAGTCCTGGATACAGCAAATTTGTATCTGGACTAGACTAGTTACAGGAAAGTTGGGAAACAAGCGCAAACATAGGCTTTTAAACCAGAAAGTTGAGAGAGCTGGAAAAACTGCCCAAACAGCCAATAAACTACAATTTCTGGGCCAGAAGCCACTCCTCTTGTGGTAGATAGGCTACCTAGTGCTTACCACTCCCACTGATAAGCTAGAACGCTTCACTCCAACACAGAAAGGCTTGGGGGGCTCAGAAGCTTACACACAGTCCTGGGTACAGCAAATCTGTATCTGGACTAGACTAGTTACAGGAAAGGCGGGAAAAGTGCAAATACGGCTTTTAAACCAGAAAGTTGAAAGAGATGGAAAATTTGCCCAAATGGCCAATAAGCTACAACTTCTGGGCCAGAAATCACTCCTCTTATGGTAGATAGACTATGTAGTACTTACTACTCCCACTGACAAGCTAAAAGACTTCCCTCCAACACAGAAAGGCTTGGGGGAGCACAGAAGCTTATGAATAGTCCTAGATACAGCAAATCTGTAGCAAGACTAGACTAGTTACAAGAAAGGTGGGAGACAAGTGCAAATGTGGGCTTTTAAACCAGAAAGTTGAAAGAGATGGAAAAACTGCCCAAACGGCCAATAAACTACAATATTTGGGCCAGAAACCACTTTTCTTGTGGTAGACAGGCTACCTAGTGCTTACCACTCCCATTGATAAGCTAGAAGGCTTCCCTCTAACACAGAAAGGCTTGGGGGGCTCAGAAGCTTACAAACAGTCCTGGATACAGCAAATCTGTATCTGAACTAGACTAGTTACCAGAAAGCCAGGAAACAAGCTTAGAATTTTTTTATAGAAAAGAAGCTAAAACTAAAAACAATTCAAGTGCAATGTAAGCTAGCACACTTGAGTGTGTAGCAATATTAAAGCAAATATAGTTTAAATAAATGCAATTTATTTGAACTGTATTCTGAACTGAATTCAATTATTGTTTTATTCAACTCTGAACAGTTATAAAGTGCCAAAAATATACTTATCAGCTGAGAAGCACACTCAGACAGAACACACGGAGATTCTAGCAAAAGTTTTTTTTAAAGTGGAAAGGGAGAAAGGAGGAACAGAAGATAGTTCAAGGTTAAGAACCTAAGTGGGTTGGCCTTCTCAAATGCTCTCTCTGTATTAGGTAGAATGAGCTAATGACACTAGACTAGGAGGAATGTTCCAGGTCAAATGTACAGTAGGGGCGGGCAACTGCAAAGCCATCAAGTATAAGAACAGGACACCAATTGGGAGAGAGGGTGGGAAACTATTACAGCGACTAGCTATAGTACTGTAGGCAGAAAACACTACAGAAATGTTTATCACGGCAGAAAAATAGCAGTGAGCCACTAAATTAAAGTTTTAAATAGATAAAGGAGCAGTGAGACTCTAGAGAATGCTTTTAACTGCAAACAAATCAGTTATGTGATACACTCATTGGCAGGAAATCAGAACAAACAAACAGATGTTTAACAAATGGAGAAAATTTCCAGTTAATACTTTACACACAGTGAAACTAGCTAGAAAAGATTTACAAACAGTGTGATAGTAAAAACCTTATTTATCAGGCCCTGTAAGGCAGACAATTTTAGTACAACCACGCAGATTAGTTTTTAGCAATAAAATACAGTAAAAAGTATGCAGAAGACAATAAAAAGTGCTATAAATATCTATAATAAGAAATAACTAGTAAAAATAAGCAAAAAAAAAAAACAGGATACTTATTGTTATATATCACAGATCAGAGTTGTGGTCAGTGCCCCTCCTCCGATTAGCTCTGTGTTCTCTATCAGCAGAAGATGGCTGCCAGAAACACAGGAAACTCAACAAGCAAAACAGCCAGGCCTGGATAACAGCAGGCATCTATCCAGACTATGCTACCTAACTAGAACACAGAAACCTCACAAAAAATGCACAGGAAAGCATAGAGAGAGCACTCACAAACAGCAAATACAACTCTCAGTATGAAAAAGCAGTTTACAGTTAAGTAATTCAGTAAAAATGCAATTACAGTAATGAAACAATATCTAGCAATGAAAAAAGTTAAAACAGTATAGAACAGTACACGAATGCAGTGAAACAGTAAACAAATCTTTATAATGGTGCAAAATGTAGTAGATTAGCTGTATAGCACAATTATAAGCATTAAGACGTGTAATTCAATTAAATAAATGTAAGAAATAATTTATTCTGCTCTTGGAGTCTTGGGGAATTTCTGCTTTGTTCCAGTGATGAATCACCATGCTACAGCCTGGCAAAAACAAACCATTTTATTATCAGCTAAAGTAAAATTCTAACTTTATGAAAGCTTAAAATCATGCTTCATGGGATTATTTTACTCTGTAGTAATTAAATGAAACTCTACTTTTGAAGTCAAACCATAATGGCTTTACAGTTACAGTCATAAAATGAAGGTCTGTGTAGTACTTGTGAAATTTGCAGTTTGATGACTTTCATGAAATCTAGTGTTGATGACTTGCACATGCTCTGTATTAAGGAACATAGCAAAATGCAATGTTTAAAGAAGTAGTTAGAAATACTGGCTGTTCTGTTTGCAATAGTGCAGTGGGATATTATTGTCTCTGTGTGGAACAGGAGCTACCGGAAAAAAGGAAAATGCAATCTATCAAAGCTGCCTTTGTGGACATGCATTACTTGTGTCAGCATGGCCCAAATCTCTCCAAAACTCCTTTGAATGTTGCATATATTTATACTGTTCACAGACTGCTGCATTCAGCAACCCTCTACCTCCCTGGAGAGGAATTATAAAAGAATGCTATGCAACTTTAACTGCTGTTGCCCAGTTCCAAGCATATGATAGATTTAGTCTTCTTTTTGTTAACTTTCAGACCAAATTCTGTTGCAGGATATATATGTAGGGGTCCTTTCTATTACCTGAATAATTCCGCAAAAGGTTAAAAGATTAATATATGTTTAATCAATCTAGAAATGAGAATTAATGGCAGAGCAGTGTTATAAAGTTATAAAAATGCAGAGTGAAAAAAGGAAGAGAATGAATTGAGTATCTGAGTCTAGAAGGGAACATTAATCATCACCTACAGTAATATGCCTTTACATTACTAATAATCTAAATCAGATTCCTGATTACTATCTTTTGTAAAAAAAATGTCTAATTTTGAACAACAAATGTTTAGGAAGAGTTATTCAGGGCTGAGGTAAAAATTCATTTTTTGAAAAATTGCTTTATTTGTTTCATTAAAACTCATTGCCTGAAGTCCTTCATAACATCGAATGATAGGGCTTCCATTTTTTAAAGTGAGAGAAGCTCACAGTTGATAATTCTAATGATGATAAATTGCACAATGCTTTTGCTGAAATTCGTGTCACTGATTGCTTGTCTTAACTTGCAAAATATAATAATCTGATAAATCCTATCTTAGACTATTTTATAAAGTATCAAGTAATGTTATTATAGTATAAGTTAAATAACAGGAGATGCATATTTCATCAGGATGTAAAATTTATCACCTTGAACACTAAATCCCTTTAAGATTAAAATTAAAATATTAGGTCATCTGTTTTCTATACAAAAAGAAAATCAGTATCATCAAGTCTACAACATAATTAAAAATATATACTGTAATATGCTTCATCATCTCATAGGAACAGCCTAAAAGTCTTTTAATCTCTTTTACACACAGAAAATGTTTTACATTATTTATAATTTATAATTTATATACCCTACCGTTTTCATCACGGCACACCGGCTGATCAAAATTACGTACATGTTTCCTGTTTCAGAGGTAGCACTACTCCTAAATTCCCTGGCTGTTTCTGGCTGTCAAGCTGAAACACCTTTTACAACTTAAACTGTCTCCTTCTCTCACCTCATACTGCCATATCCTCACTACTCTTTTCTTTGCCATATAGTTGGTATTAAAGATTGGCCATACCTTACACTTAACACTTGTCATTGCCAGGTGAAAGCAAACCACACTGAAGGTGGCTGTGGTTATGTCTGATGACATAACATCAGCAAATCAAGGTACTAAAGCTGGAGACAAACCAGGAAAGATATGGAAGTGCTTCACCATCACCAGTGTGTTGATGCTAATGTATATGTTACTGGTGAGACCAAAGTATTCTGAAACTAGCTTTGACACAACCTATCTGTAAAACAAAACTGGGGCAATCACTCAGAGAAGGGTAAGAAAAGTATTGTACAATTATAGTTAAATGCCAAATAATTTGGTATGTTGTAGCCAACTATAGACCCTCTCTATCACCCATAACCCTCAAGACATACCTAAACATATTAGAGTCTCTGTCTACTGAAATAAATGCTATTCTACTAAGATTTCAACTTTCATTCCATAAAGAAATCCTATGCTGTTATGATTATGTATGTTCAGTTCATAAATGCAGACTCCTTAAACCAATTAGCTCACTTCCCATTCAGGGGCTCAAAAATATTGGATTTAGTCCTCATGAACAAGACTCTTGTATGCTCTATGGCTATAGTTACTCCACCATTGTCAAGTCTGACCATCACTCAGTAAAAAAAGTAAAACCACATCTAGCCACAACCTTACTGTCTTCAGTGATTACTCAAAAGCAAATCTACTGCAGCTAACTGATGACCTGATGGGTTTTAAAACACTTTACCCTGCATGACCCAGTTGCATACACTGCTTCTTTCTGTGATGTCCCGCCTCTAGGCCAGTAATCAAGGATCCTCAGTCCTCACCATGGACACTAGTGGTTAACATTCACTTAGAACAAAAATAGATACACCCAGTATTTTCAGATGCAGCTGTCTGCACTAAGCACAATTTTCCTTAAGAACACAAATGGAGCACATTCCAGTCCTGGGGCTGGTCTTCCTTTCCAGGCCCCAAAATAAGACTCTACCTTTCTCTCTGCAGAAATCAGTCCTCTATGTCCCTGTTCCATGTAGCTGATACACACACACACACACACACACACACACACACACACACACACACACACACACACACACACACACACACACACACACACACACACACACACACACACACACACTCTTTGAGATTTGATTTTCACACAAACACCTAATAAAGGCTGGCACAGATTTACCCACTATGTCACCTCCACCCAGACTATAAGCTAGATTCAATGCCACCAGCCAGCTACTTTAAGGCTCTTACCAGGGTACCCAATCACTCCTAGTAAAATTAATACTTATACAAATGGCAGAGTTAACCAATCAGAAAGACTTTCAGGAACATGATGCTACAGTGCGACTAAATAAATACAAGTACTTTCAAGGGTTAAAATATTTACTAAAAGATCAGCCACAATGAAAGGTTTAGATATATTTAATAATAAAAACACATAAGAATACTGAGTATCTATTTATAATAAACACCAGAGGTTCAATTCACAGGAAAATATAAAAACTAACACGGACGTAAAGACTCAGACATATACAGAAAAACAATTATTTAACTAATCTCACTACATTTTCCTAACTGACTGACGAATTACTGTTCCCTAATTAAGTTACTTAATAAAGCAAGGCAAGATGAAGTGGGTGAGTGGTCTTGTCAGTTCTGAAACAGAGTGCTGTCATCTGTCACATCTCTCACTAGTATCTAATACAATTTCAGTGTTGGCTACAGAATGACATCACATCCGCTCACTTGATTCTGTGGTTCCCACACTACCTACCTGACTAGAAGCTGAGCCAGGATCTAGCATAGATGTGTCACACTACATACCTAGAACTTTGCTAAGGCTTATTCCAGCATCTGGAGACTGTAAAACAATTCCAACCTATTCATCCTTCCTGCAGAGACTAACCAGAAATTCTCTGTCACCCCAGGGTGGCAAATAGTTCACCACTAAGGACAATAGCAGCAGGATCCCATCCCAGACATTGCATCTCTGACTGCATTCAGGCCTGTGAGATAAAATCTTTATGTCCTAAACCAAGTCATTTAGCTTCAGGCTATTTTTCTTAAGGTTAGCTGGGCTGAGTTTAACCTCTATTCTTCCAGCGTCCTCTGTTAACATAAATGCATTTCATCAGCTGCAGTACAGTCTGACATACATGCATATTTCTTTTCTGTCCAGCAGGACCCACTGTTGATACATTTTTAACATAGAAAACTTTACAAATACACGTTTAACACAAGCATTTGTGCAAATCAGTTTGATATTCAAATGACATAAAATTCATAGGTTTATAGGTTCATAGGTAGGTACTAGGCTATCTGCCCGAGGGCATTTATAAGCCTAGCCAGAGTGTGTCATCTTTCACTGCCCCATTGATTAATTAACTGAGCCCCTGTCAAGAAGAGCCAATGAAGTGATCCCAGAGGTGTATTTTCCGTTACCCATCCACTTGTCAAGGTTTCTCTTGAAGAGTGTTAGTGAGGGGCTCTGCCTAATGTAGTTAGGAATTTTGTTCCAATGCATGGGGAGTCTCTGTGACAGGAATCTATCCCTCCAGCATGTTTTATTTATTGTTGTGGTGAGGTCTAGCTCACTAGAGCGAGTGGCTCGCAGTGACTTGGATTTCTTTAGGTGGAGCATGTTCATCAATTCTGAGTTGGACATGGCTTTGTAAGTCAGACAGAGATCACCTCTGAGTAAGCGATATGTGACTGAGTACAGCTGGAGGTTTTCCAGTCGGACTGCATAGGACATATGTTTGAGGCCAGTAATACTCTTGGTGAGGTACTTTTGTGGTCTTTCCAGCTGTTGGAAGTGTCTTTTGAGGTACATCCCAAACGGGGCATTGTACTCTATGATGGGTCTGATGAGTGACGAGTAGAGGGGTGCTATAACCTCTTTATTTCTAGATGCAAACCCTTTAGTAATTAGATGGGCTACATAGAAGGATTTCCTAACTACTTTGGCAATATGATTGTCAAAGGAGAGATTACTATATACCTGGGTCCCCAGATCTCTTATTACCTCTTCTGTATTAAGTGGGCTGCCACCTCTGTGGTAATTCATGGGTGTTTTATTTTTCCCAGACGGGATGACTATGCATTTTTTGGCATTTAGCTTGAGACCATGACTTTGACACCAGGTGTCTGTCCCAGTAAGGCCCTTTTGGAGAATGTCCATGTCAGCCGGAGAGTCAATTATGGCTCCCAGTTTGCAGTCATTGGCAAACTTGGATAGCCATAGTCCTCATGTGTTTGCCTGTACTTCTGAGAAGTATATGATGAACAGTAGGGGTTCCAGGACTGAGCCTTGTGGGACACCACTTTTGACTGGTTTAGGGTCTGACTTGGAGCCCGCTATTCTTATCATGTGAGTTCTGTCTGTAAGCCAGTTGGCAACCCATCTCATGATGTAGGGGTTTATGTTCAGGCTGGTGAGTTTTTCTATAATTCCCAAGTGGGTAATGGTGTCAAAAGCCTTGGCAAGGTCAAGGTAGGCTGTGTGAACTACCTTCCCCTCATCTATGGCCTTGGTGACTGTCTCGAAGAAGTCAACCAGGTTTAGTAGGCATGATCTGCCCTTAACAAAGCTGAACTGGGTTGAATCAAGTGTTTGGAGGCTCCCAATGTCTTTGTTAATGAGTTCCAGGATGATGCGCTCCATAGCCTTGCAGACCAAGCTAGTCAGGCTTATGGGGCGATAGTTACCAGGGTCAGTTGTGGTCCCTCCTTTGTGGAGCGGAATAACCATTGCTGTGTGCCATTCTATGGGCACATAGCCTGTGGAGAGGCTGAGGTTGAACAGTGTGTTTAGGTGGGGGGTTAGGTTGTTCTGAAGTTCATGCAAGACGCAGCCTGGGACACCATCTGGCCCCATTGATGTTGTGCTTTTGGCTTTTGAAAGGGCTGTTTTCACCTGTGCATCTGTGATTTCCAGGACACTACACTTTTCCGGTATTGTTGTGGGCCCTTTTGGGGGTGAGAGTGGGGTGAAATTTGCACTGAATCTATCTGCCAGGATGTTGGCAATATCAGTGGGTTCAGTATATTTTGTGCTATTTTGCACTAGCTCAGAGCATATCTCCAAGTTGCCACTTAGATTCTTGACATAGCTAAAGAAGACTTTGTGGTTATCTTTTGAATCCTTGGTTATTTTTCTTTCGAAGCTAGCCTTGGAGGATTTTATGAGGGACCTTAGTTTCTTACTGATACTGATCAGGGATGTCTTTCCTTCTTGGGATTTGCTTTTTTTCTAAACTAGTTTCCTCCTTCTATTGTATAGCCTGTTAATGGCAGGGGTCCACCAGTCTGGTTTCCTTCCTCTTAGGGGAGTGAGTCTTGGTTTTGCTAGGTATGGCACAATCCATGCATCCTTGTAGGTGCTCATAGAGTGCATTTGTAAAGGTTCCTGCATCTTGGACACTGTTATCCTTTAGTGTGGGGGCTGTGAAACTTACCACCTCTGTCTTAAGTAAGGTGAAGTTTGCTATAGAAAAGTTTTTCACTGTGGTTTCCTTGGTAGGAGGTGGTGGTGTGGATATCCAGAGTGATTAGTTTATGGTCTGATGTAACCAGTGACGGGTTGACCTCCAATGTGGAAAACCCGTTGCCCATGTTGGTGATGACCAGGTCCAATATGCTTTCACCTCTGGTAGGAGAGTTTACCAGCTGATCCTGGGCATTTGAGTTGATAAATTCCAGGAAGCGCTGGACCTGGGAGTTTGTACTTGAGTAGTTTTCCCAGTTAACGGTAGGGTAATTGAAATCACCCAATATCAGGGTGTTTGGTAGGACCTTCATGTTTTCCAGTGTCTCCAGAAAGGCGGAGTGGTGGTCCTGGGTCATGGATGGTGATCTGTAGCAGGCCACAATTTGCATTGCAGATTTGCCTGATGTTAGTTGCACATGGATGATCTCAGAGGTATCATGCTGCGCCACTAACCTGGAGGTGTAGGTATCCTTGATGAATATGGATACACCCCCTCCTTTTGTGTTTTGGTCCATGTTCTGTGGCCGAAATGTGTGGTATGAGTTGTATTCTTTACAAAACTCCAGCTAGCTATGCTGGCATATGTTACACATACACTGCCCTACTTTCTTTGGCATAGCTGGCACTACCACATATCATCATACTTTCATGGATAGTTGCTATTCACACCACAATGCTTGCAAGGAAGTATCATTCCCCATTTGACACAAATACAGTACTAAGTTTAGAAACAAGCTACTATGGTGGAATCATCATTAACAAACTGTATAATAAAATTAAGAAACCAGAATCATATCTAAGTTATCTGGAACTTCTCTGATCTGGAAAAAAAAGATCCTGTCTGAGTTCTGAGCTGAAGACCAAAAAAAAGGCCTGCTGCAAAGTAACAGGCAGCTGCAGTTACAGTACCACACACAAAGCCGCAAAATGTTCTGTTCTTCAGCCACGTCAGTGACCTCACAAAGAGTGTTGACATTCATTTCTGAATATCTGTACTACACCTTTGCACCACTGGCATCTGCAGATCATGCTCCCTACGACCTTGTACCTGAGCAACCGCCCCCTTTGCCTCCCCTCCAAGTTATGCCTCTGGAAGAAACTCATTTTCCTACAGATTAAACTGAATACATCAAGCTCAAAAAGTGACCTTAGGAGGCAAAAAAAAAGGACCTTAGAAGCAAAATCAGATCTTCATAGGAAAAGTATAAATTCAAAATTGCAATCTTTGTAAAGAATGACCACAAATTTTGTTTTACAATTATGTTACAAATCTTAGAAACAATACCAGACACTGTACTGAATTAATATACAAAAATTAAACATACTCAGCCTCTGAAAATATAGATGCATACTAATAATGTAGCTCAGTCTTTATCCATCCTATTTTCAACAAACTTTCCCCATGTATCATCACATCTTCACCCTCTCAGATCACCTCAGAGCAGGACCTAGGGGCACTCTTTCAGACTAAGAACACTATCTCCATTGACCCAAAGTACCTGACTGCTTTCTTGTCAGCATAAAGCATAACCTTTCCAACTTGTACTAAATCTGCTCATTCCTGGCCTCTCAAATGACTTCACATTGGAATTCTGGAGAACAGCTGTTGCCAACCCACCCTATAAGGGCAGAATCTCCACTGATCCTATCACATACAGACCATTAAGCCTAATCAACTTCACTTGCAAGGCATTACTATTGAGCATTACTATTGAGCTTATAAAAATAATATTTGCAGCCTACAGCCTAGGACTCCTTTGACCAAAATCAGTTTGACTTTGTTAAAAGTAGAGCTTGTCTCCTAAAATTAGTAGACTTATTTTAAATGAAAACAAACTGGTACACAAGGCTCAACTCAAGATGGCAACAGCTTTTGACACTATCCCACATTCTGTCATTACAGACAAATTATTGCAACTAAATGTAAAGCCTTTTGTAACACTGGATGGCAAGCTCACTCACTAATAGAAGCTAGTCTATTAGTTAAGGGGGTATGCTGTCATCTAGAATGCTTGTTATTAGCAAGGTTCCCCAAGGGTAATTCCTGATACCACTTCTGTTCCAGTATTTACTTCTCTGATATCACAGTTATCATTGTAGATCTGTGGCTGATCAGATTTACTGTATCTTGTGGACTCCTGGATCCTCCAGGAGGGCATAATACACCCCAAAAAATGAAGCCAGGACCACAGCATAAAGATAAAGTCCAATAAATGTAATCTGATGTCCTTTCAGAAGCAATAACACCCATGCATATACTACATAGAAGGCACCCCCTAAACAATGGCCCAGTCATTAGGGACCAGGGCACATTTTGTAGACAATAAGGTCTCCTTTGACAACCCTGTATTGACCATTGTATCTACTATTGTCAGAAGGTCCTTCTGCCTAGCTAAGTTGATAACTAGCATTATAGTTCCTTGTTCAAAATAAGTTATTATCCTTCTTTGATCATACATTTATCAGACCAATAATAGAATATACTGCTCCTTTTGATATGTATCTGTCCAAACAAGGGTTCCTCATACAGAAGACAAAGGGCATGGTATCCATTTTATATGCAGACCTCCTTATAGCACTATCTCTCTTTTTGGTTTTGTACATGCTATTAAGAAGTGACCTCTGCTTTGCATGCAAAGCCTGAAATGAACCAGTCCTGTGTTATCTCCTACACATGCTCACTACAAATAATGCCATAAACACCCATGTGAAAGAACTAAACCTCCACTGCAACATAAAAATAACCTGACAGGATGTATACCTCTCTCAAATAATTTCTATCCTCTGGAACAAACTCTTCTTTTATACTTAATAAAGTAGTTCCCTGGCCATTTTTCAAACACAACCCAGAGGAATAGACAGGGAAATCATAAATTCGCTCCAGGTCATGTCCCTCCATTGTCATTGCAAGGAGGAGTGAGTAAAGAAGTTTGCTTATAGAAGAGGGCAGCAATTAGTAAAGAATTTTGTATCTAGGCTTCAAATGTCCCAGGATTCAATAAAATCCATGTAGGCTCCATGTAGAGCCTACACGGAATGTACTCATGTATATGACCATGGTCCCACCTTAGCAGTGCTCCATTCATGCATATTAATCATGGCACACTGCTGAGGGAGATCACAGTAACACGGATGTTGAATCTGTGTTAGCAGTTATGTATAGGCTGTCCCATAGTTATAGATTGTCCCGGAAATTCCTGGACAAATATTATGCACAGAATAAGAATCCTTGTAATGTAGTCTGCTACTGTATAAATATGCTTGATTTTTTTTTACTTTTTTTTTATGCCCCTTTGCGCAGCACGGTGCTTAGCATTGCCAAGCTGCACTTACACATACACAACTGACATTTGTCAGACATCTAAAAATAGAAACCAAGTGTAATTAATTGTGTGCTTTTTTTAAATGTCCATTTACACTGCATGGTGCAGTGCTAAGCATTGCCCAGCTGCACTTACACATACACAGCTGACACCTGACACCTGACAGACATCTAAAAATAGCAACTGGATGTAACTGATTTGTTTAATTTTTTTTTTAATGGCCGTTTGTGAGGCGGGTGCTTAGCAATGCTAACAAGCACCTTAGTCGTATATGTGAAGGTATACTGGCTGTCTTACTGTCCAAGTAGCTGAATAGGTTGAGTCACGACCTAAAGTATAGTAGGTCCTGGAACCGAGTCCTGAATAGTCATACCTTTTTAAATTTCATGCTGTGAAAATGTGTGAGGCAACCTAAAGGGTAGTTTAATACAAAAACAAAATTGTTACATTTGGAAAAGTTATATGCTGCTAAACACTGCTTAAACATGGTGAAGGGCTATTCTTGTTTATGTGTTGCTAAGCTCTGCTGAAACACAGTTGTGCAAGTTTATGCAATACTCGGCTCCACTAAAATGGTTTGCACGATGCTAAGCAATGTGACACTTTTTTGAAAGTCACAGTATGACATGTAAGGGTGGTAATGCAGCCTATATTAAGGCCAATAAGTGGGAATTCTACACCATTCATTGGAGTCCTTAGTGGCCTGTTGATATGCCTGGTGATGTTGGTGAGGGGGCACACTTTTAGGCACAGAGGTGGGGTGTACAGGAGTCTAGAGTGTTTTTTGGACTCTTGGTGACCAACTATGAACCTTGGCTGCTGCATGGCAAATACCAGGGCTCAGAATGTAAAGCTGAAGCCTGAGATCAGTTGGCCAGGGATCTTACCAGTGCAACTGGTACCCTCCGCACTGGAAAGCAGTGTTGTCACCACTATGATGACCTGAAGCGGAGGAAGAGGGGAACCTTGGACACCTGGGTCCAGGAAGCTCAGGCTGGGCAGACCCCACAGATGTGTAAGTATGTTTGCTGCTACTACTTTACTAATATACAAGCTGAATCTGTGCAAAACTGGTATGCATAATGGTTTGCTTCTTTTCCAGCAGCTGAAGCTGAATGGGCTCGCAATGTCCAGTCTCATGCAAGGTGCCTGGCCAGGATGAGGAGTGTGTGTGGTAAGTAGGGAAAAATGTCTGATAAATGTAGTGAAACACCCACAGTAAGGTTCAGGGCTGTCTTCTGGCCAGTTTGGATCAAATAATCCTCTCTGTTCCTCCCACTCCAGGAACAACATATACGGGTAAGGTAGCTCACGTTCTGGGCAGATATCCATGTGTATAAGTGACAGATTCTAATAAACAATAACAACAAAGTTTAAAGCAGGTTGTGCTTTGATAAGTAATATGTGCAAATAACTGCAGTAGGGCTGTATTCACTGCATGTGTGTTCTAATCTGACTCCAGTCAACTGTAAAAAGAAAATTAATAAAGAATGCAGAAATAATTGCCTGATTAATGAAGTGCACTACCCACAGTAAGGTTCAGGCCTGTCTTCTGGTCAGTTTGAGTCAAATAATGCTCTGTATTCCTCCCACTCCAGGAACAAAGTATATGGGTAAGGTAGCTCACATTCTGGGCAGATATCATGTGTATAAGTGACAGATTCTAAGGAACAATAACAATAAAGTTTAGAGCCCAATTGTGATTTGATAAGTAATGTGTTCAAATAACTGCAGTAGGGCTGTATTCACTGCATATGTGTTCGAGTCTGACTCCAATAAATTGTTAAATTAAGTGGACATGCCCCCCTGGAGTGACAGCTTGTGGGTTCTACTCCCATGCCAGCCATTTAAGACATGACCAGCTGTCTAGTCTACTTAATGAACACAAACATACCTCTCAACTGTCACAATTTTTCATAATGTAATGACAGCTGTCCAATCTGTCTGGTCCTTGATTAGCAGATAAATGATTACCTGGAATGCAAATTATTTGCAAATTCATTTACAGAACACCTTAGTAGTAATTTATGAACACAGTATGTGAAACAGTTCCCTGTAGTTGTGTCTCTGCATTTGTTAGTACTTGGCCCATACTGTCCTATGATACCAGGTTGAGAGGTATGTACACGCAACATCATCTATCCAAGAATCAGAGTCACAGCACTCACAACTGACACTGCACACCTGTAGAAGCATGTATTAGTAATCTGTGTAGTAATATCATCTGCATGTTTACTAATGGTATGTTTTTCTCTCTCTCCCCACCCCTTATATTCTTTAATTTGTTAATGTTATTTATTATTATGATTTGATATTAATATATTTAGTTAAACTAACTGTTATGTTGGCCTTATGGGATAGTTCATACTGGTTTTCTGTTAACATGCTTATTGTTATGCTATTTATTGTTGTTTTCCACATAATATACCTTAATATGTATTTTGATTAATCAGTATTATCTTCCATTGTGTTAATACTAACATTTGTTTGGTTATGACATATTCTACCTTAGGTTTACATTTAATTTACTACAGTGTGACAAGGTAGGCCAGTTCCAGGTGATCAACCTATCTTGGCTCCCCCAGCAGTGGCACCTGGGCCCAGCACATCTGGGCCACAGCTTGGTGATGCCCCCCTCTGCTGCCGCTGCACTACCTGTGGTGTTGGGTAGTTCTGCCTCATGGACTTCAGGCTAGGCCCCCTCTGGCCCTCTGGGAGCAGAGGTGAAGGGGGTGATTTTGTCACCCATGATGAAATACCAGGTATGGGACACAGCTTGCTCCACTGAACTGTCAGAGCTTGCCTACACCAGATGGAGAGCATGTTCACCACCCTGGTGGGGCAGCCTCACTCCGGATGCCAGCCTCCACCACTGCCACCACAGGGGCAGTGAAAGAGCAGTCCCAGCAGTCCCATGGATGAGGACTTGAGTCACTCTGCTACTTTGTGGATGGTCCTGAGACTGGGATTCCACAACACCCTCCCCATCCAAGGTGTTCACCCCCCTTGTGTCACACACCAATCCTGTCTGCTGTGTTGTCTGTCCGCAAAAGCTTCCTCATCTTCCCAACTTACCTCCCCCACACATACATATGTCTCTTCCCCAACATTCCACTCTCACCTTAAAAAATGGGCACCTGTCCCCCCCAAAAATAATCCCTTATACAGCTCTCCATTTTGTACATGTGTCCACTGGACACACATAATTTGGTCCAATTGGCTTGATAATGCAGTTAGATTGTCAAAACCTCTTTCTGAGGGTGGCAGCCCAAATTCAGCTAAAAGATCTGTTAAAATGTACAGTTGTTGCTGGTGAAAAATGGAAATACATAGCTATGGTTCTTTTCCACACCTGTCCTTCACATCCCTACCTGCCTTTTACTATTACTATGTTTTTCCCCCTGCTTGCACCCTTTTTCACAACTGTCCTATCTCCCCATTTTTCTTTTCATTAAATATTTTTTTGAGTGACATGGTGCAGTGCACTGCATCACTTAAATATGCTAAATAGCACTGTACTGATATATGCTTTTGGAACAATATTAATCACATTAAAAATGTACACATAAATCCTATTTCAAACCCACAACCCTTGCACCTGCAGCGCTGTGGATCATCCCAGCAAGCCACACAGCTGCTAATAAAAACTGGTGTTTAAGCAAAATATACTAATGCTGTAGTTCCCCCATTAAGCATGATGGACCACACAGTGCAAATCAGCTAAGAGATTCATACAAAAATAGTACTGCAATTAGCACTCTAGTACACAAATACATCACTATAAAAGCAGACACATACGTTTAAATGTAATTGAGGTATCTGATAGTAGGTAACCCTGCAGTTATGTCTACAACATGCAAGAACACACTTGATAAAACATCAATGGAAAAAAGGATGTTAACTGGAACTCTGTTATACAAATGCAGCACTTTAAAGCCATACACATACTAATAGATGTAAGTGCAGTATTTAACAGCAGATAACTGTGGAATGATAACTGCAACATGTAGGAATTCACCTGCAATAACAGTGACTCTGTAGCTCAGTTTTAAAATGCATGAAAAGAAAATTTGTTACACATGGTCCTGGGTTCAAGTATAGTTGAGTCTACCAATGAAAATACATGTATGTGGTCATCAATATTATAAAGTGTGATACATATGTCTGCCTCATCACCTATTTATCCACACAAAGAAGTACAGTTGAATTATCTGCATTTATATTACAGAGGGCAGAGGCATACAGATAGGACTACCGGCATCCTACTCCTAGTGCAGCAAGTAATGCAGTAGGTTGCATTTCCACTGGATGTTGAAGTGTGTACTGAAATTGTGCTCCAGTAATATCACACTGCAGCCCACAGTGTTTTGCTGGTGATATCACAGATAACCACAGATGCACAAGTAACATACATATATGACAGTTGAGCTAGATCCAAGGGTTGCCAGCACACACTCAACAGGGGAATACCATGGCATAACACATGATCTGGCAGTTTTCCACCTGCTTGACATCATGGTTAATGTATACCTACCTGTTTTGTAGGACACACAAAGATTTTTGGCTTGCATTGTCTTACTGATACCATTGGCTGACACACTTACCTGACACACATACCTTACTTCCCAGTGGGATGGCTGCACTCAAGTCTGACTCTGTCTTTAAAACAAGGCTTCCACAGGTTCCACACTTACTCTTACAGCTTGTTGTCCTGCAAAGTGTTCACTCTTTTTGTTTATGCCTATTGCCTGCAGCATCACCTTCAGCTCCAGCCTGTAGCACACACATTTGTATGTAAATAGTAGCTGCTACAGACATCCTCTCTGCCATGATGTAGGATCTTTCCCCCACTATTTCCAAACCCAGCATAGAGAAGGGGGTTGCAATGTACACGGAGGCCTTATATATTGTTCAGTGGTTGCATGGGATTGGCTGATTATAATGCAAAGCAGATGTGCTGGCTGCAGTTCACAGTTCAGAAGCACAGACTGGTTCTGAGGCAATCACTCCCTAATACAGAACCTTATTAAAAAGGTAAACAGCTAGCTAGGAAAAACATTGTGTATGAGAGTTACTTTTTATGGTCAACTCATTGCCACAACATCTATATATCAGTATCATTCAACAGAGGCATATTGTACTCCATCAGGTATGTAACCATTTTATTTCCGGCATGATGCATATTTGTCCATGTACTTAGGGGGAATGGTGATTACAGCAGTAAGCCTTGCATGGAACTGTACTTCTGACATCTCACTGATCTGCAGATGGGTTATACCTACAGAGGAACTAGTGTGCATTACAGGTAGAATGCACTCTGTTAAATAGGTATACCAATCTCCTGGAATTTCATGTTGATAGAGGTGTTAATACTACACTGATATTTGTGTGGCACTGCTTGTTTTACTTATTACAAGGGGGGGGGTTGCACATATGGGCCACAACTTAATGGACTTTTGTGTTGGTTGTGTGACCATACAACAGTATCTGTCATGGCACAAACAGGGATAGATGAGTACTGTCACCATCCTACTCGCATCTACAACCTTACTATGTTTGCATGGTGTCAAATGTGAGATGTGTAACCAAGCAGTAATTACTGGTAGCCATATGTTATTGCTGTATCTCTACATACTATACTGCCACGTATGTGATCCTGACATATGTTCCCATTTTGTTGTTTTACAGGAGATATGTATCTGAGATGCCGGGGCCTTTTTACAGAGACTGAAAATGAAGCTATCCTGGATGACCTACGTCAGTATCACCAACTCTTGCTGTCCAGGGGGAGGACAGACATGAAAGAGTGGGCAGCATTGTGGGTTGACCTGGTTTGCAATGTGAATGCCATTGGAAACAGAGCAGGACACACAATCAGGTGTGACACCGTGCCACAGATATGATAAATTCTGCCCACAGAAAAGCAGCAGATGTGGCCAGAGATTATAGTGTTACTGTTGGAGGTCCTGCAATGGAACAACTACTGTCAGCCACAGAGGAATTTATGACAAACCTAGGAACACAGGACAGCTCCCAGCCATCCATCACATGGTATGTCATGGATGTAGGTGCCAATGTTTCCACACAAGATGAGCGTCCAAGTATGGTTAGTTGGATAAACATTGGAATACTATAGCATTCAGTGTTTCACGCTGTACATACTTTAATGTGGCTGGCAGGTATTCTTTTGGGGGGGTTAGTAAATCTGAATCTCATGCCCAGATTGTGTCTTACATACCAAGTAGCATAATATGTGAACCTGTCATAGTACAACATGGGTTGCTGTTTACATTACCTTTCCCTCAGTTTTTCATAGGACCATCAGGAATCACACACGGCCATGATCCTGATCCTGTTAAGCATAACACTGTTGTGATACAGATGTAGATTGAGTGCATTGTACTTGATGTGTCATCCCAGGCCTGCCGGCTGGATTGATGTATTGTTTGCATGATTGTCAACCTCAAAAAGTTTTACCAATGGAATGGAGCACATTTTACAGTCATACCTATGCCCTGTAGTTGTGACCACACTGATAGATTTGCAGGACAGTTCAGATTGCCTTATGTGTCAACTGTGCAGTGTTAACAAATGTCAGCACTGTACATCACTGTCACTCATGAGATTCTTGAAAAAGGAGCTTATTATTTACAAGTAACTACAGATGTTTTTTTAGAAAGTAATGTCCTCAGGTCCTGGAATATGAGGGTGGTGGTTAGACAAGTCTGTAGTACTGAGAGCATTGTATACAGCTTGACATATATTGCAAGATAGCACTGTAGAGCATACTAGTGCATGTACTAATGTACAGCTTTTCCCTTTTTATCGCAGGTAACCGGGGGGGTTGGTCATTGTCCCCCTCACAACCTGATATCAGTGTCTCTTCAGACTCTGATGATGATGGTGGCCAAAGTGAAGCATGGGGGGAGGGGGTTGCAGAGACTGAATCTGTCACAGAGGTTGACATCCCTCTTCTGCCCTCATTATCACCAGGCACAGTCAGTATCCCTACTCATACCCAGTTCCCTCAGGCCACAGATATTGGACAGTCAGAGTGTGGGGACATTGAACAGGAAAGTGTTGGTACTATGGCTGCAGTGAGAGTTAATAATGGCCATAGTCAAAGAGATAAGTTCCATACAGGCAAATTGATATGGGGTGCTCATAGGAGGCCTGCTGTCCGTCCATCACCTGTTGTAGATGTTCCATCAGGTGTCACTTGGCATATATTTAGGGCCATCATGGAGGCACAGGCAAGTTCCAAAAGGACCTCCAGATGAACACTCAGTGTTATGGATGCAGCACAATCTGACATCCATGACTGTCTCCACCACGTTACCCTGGATTGGCTGACTGATTCAGTGGGAAGACAGTGGTCTGAGAGAGATCCCAGATTATCTGTCTTTGAATGGTCATTGTCTGTGATGGAACATCTGGCCGGAGTTGAACATTGGACCCATGGACGTAGTTCAACAACTACATCAGCTGAGAGTCCACGTGGCCATGCTCACTCACACTCCCATAGTGGCAGTACATCTAGCACTCCAGAGTCAAGTGTGCTGTCCACACCAAGATGTGGCAGGCCATAGGCTCATGGTCCTGGGCATTCCAGTGGAAGACATGGTCCCAGCAGACAGCAGTCACTCTCAGGTAGTAGCGCCACTTCTGACCTTGGTCATGGAGGTGCCAGTGCAACTTTTGGCAGAGGCAGTTCCTGTGTTCAGAGGCAGAGACGGTGAACCATCAGCTCTGCCTTGCATGGTTCAAAGCAGTTCAACATACAGTCACATAGGGCTAGTGCTGAGCTTGACTGCGTTCATGCAGACACTCACGCACTTCTGTCACAGTCAGGTCAATTGCAGACACACACAGCACATTTCACGGTCCATCTTACCTGCTTCCCTTCCTAACTCACACACACGCTTGCCAATCTATTTGGTCAGCCTTGGCCTTCTGCGCCACCACAGAACACCCCGTGCAAGTGATGATACCTGTGCCACATCCCTATCATCCTTGTCATCAATGCAGGGAAATTAAGCTATGTATCTGATGCACAGGGTGACTACCTAAATTGCTATGTATTCCTTTAATCCACTGTTGTATTTCACAATATACTTGTAATGGTCACTGATAGACATTGTCTGCTGGTGGTTGTACTGAGTACACCACATTATGTTGTGTAGATTAAGTTGAATTATGTTGTAATGGCTGTATACTTACAAAATGCATGATGTCTCATAGAACTGTTTATGTTTCAAATTCCAGATTTTGTGGGACACACCTATGGCTATAGTGCTACAATAAACCTGTAACCATCAGAGCACAGGAAGGAATGTTAGCACAGAATCAAAATGTCTTCACAAACGTAAAGCAGTAGAGGTGCATGGCTCCATTGCTTCATATGTATATCACAGGCTAACAGGGACAATGGCATCATGCAACCTACTCCTACATATGTAATCTCTGACACAATGTGGTTTCCTTGATAAGTGTAAGCAGGGTCCTGGGAGCTGACACATCTACAAGCTGTGGCATAGGAGATGCACCATCTACAGCCCTGTGTCCATTATAGACATTTGTCCTCATCCAGTTATGATTGCCTTGTTCTGTATCCCACTGTGTTACTTACACATGATGTGCATTACAGCAGAAGTGTGGTTCACATGGATGAGGAGCCTGTTACATGTATTATGTATTGTCACTGTTACATACCTGTCTCCCCAGCATGGCCTATTTATGCCACAGTCCAGGTGCAGTTGTGTACAACAGGTACATCCTGTACTAGTCCTTTCTTGGATGTGCAGGTGGCACACAGTGGGAGCTGACAGCTCCCTGTATGACAGCCATATATCTCCAATCCAAAGCATGTAGTGGACAGAATCTACTGTTTTGGCCTTGACACAGTCTGCATTGGACAAGTTATGTACACTGTGTTTTGGGTTTCTGTGGGACCTCTCTGGCTGTTACAGGTGTCAGATATGCCTGTGTACTTACATACTGCAGGTGTCATTGCACTCAATGATAGGTGTGATGAGTGCCACATACAGTGTAACAATGACATTCTGGGATTTACATGCCATACCTTTATCCATAGGTTGTACAATAGTGCATGAAGTCCCACATCTTACTGACCAGTGAAAGTCGACGGCTACATCACTCTCTGTGTCCATAAGTCCCTGCCTACTGGGTCAATTGTTGGAGGTGTGCAGACAATAAGGTATTGCCCAGGGGGTGTCTGACTGCCAAAAGTATAGTATTGTGCATACCTTGGCATGTAGTATTTGTCAATGCCTCTGACAGCAACTGAATGTGTGTGTCAGCCCATACTGGGTAACTGTTGGTTCTGTTTACAAAACACTGACAGTCCCTTATTTGCAATCATCTGCAAATGTAGCCAGATCATTGACAGTGGTCATGACTGCAGAGAAGGGAATGGCTAGAACGGGTAGTCCAATCAACAATGTGTGTGGGTAGTCCACTGGTGACTGAGCTCATTGTAGCGCTAGTGTACAAAAACCTGTCTCCTGAGATTATGACTGTCAGACACTTGGCTATCCAACAGCTGACATGCACATTTGTAAAACACCTCCACAGTGTGTCCACAATGCCTAATGACCTAATCTTGACAAATGCATTGTTGGGCTATGGTAGGTGGGATGAGTCATTTTCCCCTCATACATTGCAGTCTGTAACAATTAATTCAGTACAAAGCTTTGGGTAGGCATGATCTGACCTTGAACAATGCAAACTGGGTTTGGCCAATGTCTGCATATGTACTACATTATTAGTGATCATTTCCATGATAAGTACTTTCATGGCTGTAAATGTGACACTGATGAGACCTCTGGGGTCACCAGTTGTCATTACATGCTACTTGCCCTGTGTGCAACTATGTATTGACTTTAATTCCAGCATGGTTTCCAATAAGGTAGTCTATCAACATGTCTCTGTCTGTAGAGACCATATGCAAGCAGTGGAGGGGGGGTGATTCATATGTACACCCTGGAAAAGGTAAGGGGGCACTGTTCACACAGTTATCCTGCAGCTGCACACCACTCAAGCAGTGTGTACTGCACTGACACAATTACCTTGTGAGGGATGCTGTCAAGAGGGGTATCCCCTGAATTGCTGGTGTGTGGCTACTACAACTGCTGGTCTCAGCACAACCACTCTCTCCTGGGATACCATGCTCCTACACCTCATCTCACACCAAAAGCAAAACATTAGTACCAAACTCCATATGATGTGCAGGCAACAGCCTTTTTGTTCATCTGCATAGTTGTCCCAATTCATGCAAGGTTCTGTAGCCTTGACATACCCTTTACCAGATAGATGCCTTGAGCAGCAATGAGGGGAATCATTACAGTGTGGCATGTATTATGCCTAGTATTCAAGAATTCTTGGGTTTCAGTAGGATAATGTGTGGATGGTGCAGTGGAGCACAGCTGCAGTGTCACGCTGTGATGTACAATGTCTGGTGACATACACGTGCAAGGTTACTAGGGCAAGCACCTCAGTGGCAGTGATGCCTGTCAGGTCAGAATGTCACAGCAGTTCATGCAGTCTGACTCTCATCAGCTTCATGGTGCATGCCTGCATGCCATGGATCCGAGGCATACTGCAGGGGGGGCATATTTAGCCAAAGTGTTTGTAGCCACACTTGTCCTATGCATGTCAGACTGTACATTTATGTAACCGGAACACGTGTCTGTGTTCCCACATCATGTCACACAACATTCAGTGTGCTGTCTGGTAGCCTGACAGGCAGTGCAGACTAACAAGGCCAGAGTAATGACCACAGAGTTGAACAAGTTCTCTGTGCATGCACAGACATCCACATCTTCACTGCAAGGTGTGCCACCTGGACAACTGTATAAACATGGCTGTAGTTGACAAGAGAACAAGAAGCACCTCATGGCACAGAAAACTAGGAGCAGTCATGCAATCTCCCAGTTATGTCACTCTCCCTCAAGAGGGTCTTCATGAACATATGCCTGTTTGCATACTCATGGCCATAACCCCATGCAAATGTGTATGTAGTATCATTTCCATCGGTAACAGCAATGTTTCTAGTAAGTAGCACTTCATTAGGCACACCTGATGTACATACTCAGAGGTGACATACATGGGCACACAGAGCTGACCACACAGGTTTACACCAACTTTACCATAGGTCACCATATCTCCACAGGGGTAAGATGGGTATATATCATGCTCATGTCATTAGTGAGGGCACTGTCACTCGATAATGCTGTTTATATCTTCTGTGTACTCTTCCGTAAGCATGCTAATATTTTACTGCAATGGCAATTTTATCATGTACCTTTGCAAGCACCATCAGCAATTGGACACAGCACAAACTTTACTCACAAGGGAACTTCAAGTCCCCAGTATCTGACCTAGTGGGATCATGTGCAATTACTGTTATTGTAGCTTGTGTCATATAGACCACTCAGAACTGATCTCTGCCTTGCATACAGGGCGTTGTTAACCCTGGTGTGTTGGACATGCTGCAACTCTGTGAGTGGAATGGTACATGTATTACCTACTGTCAGGACATAGAATCATAGGATCATAGGAAATTACTAGGCTATTGGCCCTGAGGCCCTTACAAGCCTGCCCAAGAATTTAGCCTGTGTTTCAAAATGTTAGCACATGATGTTCCTGTCCAGCAGGAACACAGGTGGAATCCCAGGGGTGTATGTTTTGTTGCCCATCCATTTATACAAGTTGTGCTTGCAATGGGTTAATGAGGTACTCAGCTTGATGTTGAGAGGGAGTCTATTCCACAGAAGGGGGAGTCTCTGGGACACAAATCTGTCCCACCAACAAGCCCTATTGATGTCACAGACCAGGTCAAGGTCATTTGCGTGTGTTATTCAAGTGGAGCTTGACTTACATATATGCAGCAGTCCCATCAAGTCAGGGTCTCAGATTACTGTGTAAGCCATAGAGAGGCCACCACTGAGGAGTCGGTATGAAACTGAATAGAGAGACAGGGCTTTAATCCTGTCCATGTTGTTTAGATGTTTGAGGCCCTGAATTATCCTGGTGAGAACCTCTGTGATCTCTTCAGCTGCTGCATGTGCTTTGTGAGGTACATGCTGAAAGGGGAATTGTACTCAATAATGGGTCTTATAAGGGAAGAATACAGGGATATTATGACCTCCTTGTCCCTGGATGAGATACCCTTCCTAATAAGGTGGGCCATGTAGAAATTTTTTGTACAACGGAGGCGATATGATGGTTAAAAGTCAGTTTGCTATCAATTGAGATGCTCAAGTTCCTTACGACTGATTGGGTGCTTAGGTCCTTGTTATTATTGTGATAAATTATGGGGAAATCACTATCCTCAAAGGGAATGATGAGGAATTTTTTAGCATTCAGTTTGAGGCCATGTTTCTTACACCAGTCATTTGTTTGGCTGAGACCCTCTTGGAGGATGTCCATATCACTAGAGGAATTGATGACAGTGACCAATTTGCAGTCATCTGCAAATTTGGTCAGCCATAGCCCACTGGTTTTGGCCTGCACTTCAGAAAACTATATCCCAAACAACATAGGCCCCAGGACTGATCCCTGGTGTACACCAGTCCTTACAGTTCTACTGCTTGAGGTGGCTTCCCCTATTTTGAGTAGGTGGGTTCTATCAATGAGCCAGTTTGCTACTCATCTGGTGACATACAAAGGGATACCTAGTTGAGAGAGTTTATCTATTATACCCGAATGGGGAATAGTATCAAAGGCTTTGGCCAGGTCAATGTAGGTGGTGTGCACTGTCTGCCCCTCGTCCATGGCTTTGGAGACTGTCTCAAAGAATTTGACCAAATTTGACAGGCATGACCTCCCCTGACAAAACCAAACTGTGTGGGCTCAGGTGTTTGGAGGTTGCCAATGTCCTTGTTAATGAGTTCAGTGATACTCCATTCCATGGCCTTGCAGATCAGGCTAGTTAGGCTGACGGGTCTATAATTTGCTGGATCAGTGGATGCTCCATTTTTGTGTAAAGGGATGACAGTGGCTGTCCTTCACTCAGCTGGGACAAAGCTAGTACTCAGGCTTTGGTTGAATAAGGCACCTAATGTTGCTGCAAATCCCTGCCTGTGTTCATGTAGTCTGCAGCCTGGGATGCTATTGGGTCCCATTATCTGGTATGTGATGTTATTAATACATGCTGGTGGGGGAGATATGTGTACCACACTGTCCCAAACTATTGAAACAGACCCCACCTAATGGCAAGCAATGAGGTACTGGTTCTCCTCAGATGCAATCTGTATGATTGCATGGATGCCTGTCATATCACCACAGGGCTTCTGTGTATGTGCCTTGCAGACAGGGGAAATATGTGCTGATTGTGTAAATAAGGGTTAGAATGTGACTAAAATTATATGCCACCTAGTGTACGTCCATTAGGCTACTACTGTCCAATGACCCTATGATTCCATACACTGATGTAAAATGCTGTAACATCTGCACGCAGACACACCTGGCTACAGTGAGAATAGTACTACTTTCAATTCATATATCCAGAGCAGTGCATAGCATATACAGTTCAAGTTGGCTGAAATTAGATTAGAACACCTAATTAATGGTACACACTAAAGATCACAGTACTTAACACACATGCCATACCTCAAGTGTGCTATTAATATCTCTTTAGATAATGTTATGGTAGATGACATCAGCAGGCCTTGTTTTGGTCAAGACTGTATAGGCACACAACATGTACGATAGCTAGAATACTGCAAAACCCCACCTCTGTCTAGGTCAGTGTGGTGATCACATTCATTTTGCAGTGGTATGCACGTACAAACACAGCACATGGACCAGAGTGAGAATAGAACCCCTTTCTAGTGTTACACACTACAGATTGCAGTACTTACAGCATGCACCACGGCTTATGTCTGTCATCACCATGGCAATTGGTAGTGTTAAAATATATGACATCAGCAGGCATTGTGGAAGAGAGGGTTTTTAGGCTGGTAGCTCCTGCAAGGGCCAGCAAATGCAGGCCCATTGACATGTGGGATTCCCATTTGTTATACAGGGGATGTATGCATACACACACACACACACACACACACACACACACACACACACACACACACACACACACACACACACACACACACACACACACACACACACACACACACACACACACACACACACACAAAACGAGTGGACTGGAGTGAAATTAGAACTCATTCCTATCTAGGCATTACATACTACATTTCACAGTATTTACAGCATGTACCATAGCTTAAGTCTATTTTACAAATGACTTTAGGCAAATACTAATGGAGTACAAAAACTAGGCTTGTGTTGAACAGCATGTGTGGGCTGTAGAGTGACATTGCTTTTCAACTGTTTTCTGAATCTAGTACCCTTACAGTCAGATAACTGTTGTTTATCCTAGTTATGTGTCTACAGTAGCCATTTTGCCCATATGTGGCTGTTTGCATTTGGATGGGCAAGCATATGGGCCAAAACAATGTGCCATGTCAATGCGTGCATACACAACATGGTACATAACACCACCTGTTCACTTGTTGGTGTATGTGTTGTGACATCCAACAGGCACAGAGAGCTGTAGGGAAGTTCATTATCTGCTGTTGAACCCTTATATTTGACCATTTGAGCAACATTATATATGTGTATGTGTGTGTGTGTATATATATATAATATATATATATATATATATATATATATATATATATATATATATATGTGTGTGTGTGTGTGTGTGTGTATGTGTGTGTGTACATTATTGACACATTACACACACACACACACACACACACACACACAATACATATACATAGGTGTGTGTGTGTGTGTGTGTGTGTGTGTGTGTGTGTGTGTGTGTGTGTGTGTGTGTGTAGATTTTTATATACATGCAGCTATATATATATATATATATATATATATATATATATATATATATATATATATATATATATATATATGTCATCCCCTAAAGGGCCCATCTCAATAACAAAAGATTGCCAAATTCCAGTAATCACAGCCACATATGTAAAGAACGCACTCTCCAAAGCTAAGAATACAGCATCCATGGGACCAGATGGTATCCCGGGCTGTGTACTACATGAGCTACAAAATGAACTGGCACCTCACTTAAGTGTCATGTTTAATCATAGCCTCACCTCAGGCTTCTTGCCCAATGAGTGGTGCACAGCTATAGTTATCCCACTCCACAAGGGGGGATCCACCTTGGATCCCGGGAACAATTGCCCCATCAGTCTGACGAGCCTGATCTGCAAAGCCATGGAATGCATTATCATGGAACTTATAAACAAAGACATTGGCAACCTTCAAACACTGAACCCCACCCAGTTTGGTTTCGTAAAGGGCCGATCTTGTCTCCTCAGCCTGATTGACTTCTTTGAATTAGTCTCCGGAGCCATGGATGAGGGTAAGGTGGTCCATACAGCCTATCCAGACCTCTCCAAGGCCTTCAACACCATCTCCCACTCTGGAATCATAGATAAACTTACTAAGCTGGGCATTAAGCCCTACGTCACTCGATGGGTTGCCAACTGGCTTACTGACAGAACCCTCACTGTAAAAGTAGCCAACTCAAAATCCAGCTCCAGAAAAGTGACAAGCAGAGTAGCTCAGAGTTCAGTCCTGGGACCGCTCTTGTTTGGCATCTACTTCTGTGAAGTACAGGCCAGCACTAAGGAACTCTGGTTAACAAATTTGCAGATGACTGCAAACTGGGAGCCATTATTGAATCCCCAAATGATGTGGATATTCTACAAAAGGGCCATACAGAAACAGATGCTTGGTGCCGGAGCCATGGGCTCAAGCTCAATGCTAAGAAATGTATAGTTATCCCCTTTGGGAAAAAACATGTACCCATGAATTATCACATAAATGGCAGTACACTAAACACCGAAAGTGTGATAAGGGACTTAGGGACACAGGTGGACAGTGGTCTCACCTTCAATAACCACATAGCCACAACAGTCAAGAAATCTCTCTATGTGGCACACCTCATCATTAAGGGCTTTTCATCCAGAAAAAAGGAGGTAATTGTCCCACTGTTCTCATCCCTCATTAGACTCATTATAGAGTACAACACCCCATTTGGTATGTACCTCACAAGACATCTGCAACAACTGGGAATGCCACAGAAATACCTCACTAAAAGAATCACAGGCCTAAAGCAGATGACCTATGCTGACCATCTAAAAAGATTCCAGCTAAACTCTGTCACATATCGCCTACTCAGAGGTGATCTCTGCTTAACATACAAAGCCATGTCACACCCAGTGCTGTTGGACATGCTACACTTAAAGAAATCCCAATTCCTCAGAGCCACATGCTCCAGGGACCTAAACCTGGTCATCACAATGACCAAAACATGCTGGAGGGATAGGTTGCTGACCCAGAGACTCGCCATACTCTGAAATAGACTGCCCATACATGTCAAGCTGAGTGCTTCTTTGGCGCTCTTCAAAAAGAACCTTGACGATTGGATGGGAGAAAGGAAATTCACCCAAGGGATCATGTCAGTCGCCCTGCTAGACAAGGGACCAGGGAAGTAAATATTCTGGAAAGAATTAGCCAGGGAATTGTTACGGCTAGGCTTGTATTGGTCCTAGGGATGATAGCCTAGTACCAATCTATGAACCTATATAACAAGCCATTCTGAGTGGGGGGGCAACAGACTTTCACTCTGCTTAACTAAGTGTATAAGTATGCCCAGTGGGGGCTGTGCTAGTTATAACCTGACTCCAGCCCACACCTACCTGTACTCTTGTCCAGGATTTGTGTGTTACACATAAAATATGACATCTATCCCTATTTCTTCACTGCTGCATGTCACTGAATTTGGCTATGACTTTCTTCAGTTCTGTGATGTAATTAATGTCACAAAGGTAAATAATATTGTGCCACACACAAGACCGATGGGCTGTAAAACAAAAAGTAAAACTACCCAACATAAGTGGTTATAGTTAGATTAGAACCCTGAACGCCACTACGCACGCTAATTGCCCTAGTTCTTTGAGCCACCCTGACTGCTTAACAGACAGACAGCCTTCATCACATATTCAACTGCAGACATATGTATATAGTTATTCCTGCACTAAGTAAAATATAGAATGCATGATCAATTTCTTTGTTACTATCCTAAGACTGCCTGGCATGCTGCTATACCATTGCTGAGTTTGTGTTACAGTAGTTTCAAGGGAACACCACTGTGTTGGGGGTGGTGGAACACCA
Source organism: Protopterus annectens (assembly GCF_019279795.1). NCBI lineage: Eukaryota > Metazoa > Chordata > Ceratodontiformes > Protopteridae > Protopterus > Protopterus annectens. The sequence continues at coordinate 934,012,074 of NC_056732.1, read as the reverse complement.
CCACTTGTTCTGCTGGGATACACAGTAGTCTGACTGTCATGTCACCCCACTGTCTAACATCTCTCTTGACAAATGTACCAGTACTCTGTTGCAGAAGTCTGCATAAGTATTCCATGCATGGGGCCTAGTGAATGCTCCTGCAAAGAAAGTAGTGGAATTGGTATCTGTAGTCCCATGTGGATGGAATTTCTGTGCAAGTAGTCCACTATATTTACTTGCATAATGTACCAGATATTGTACATACAATGCCATATCATAATAATCCTTATGAGTACTGTGAAGGATACGGACTTACCTTGCAAATGCACAGCTGACACAACTGTAGATCAGGGTTGACTCTGTCTGATGCAAGCAGTACACAGCCAATACATGAGTAGGTACAGGATGTGTGGGTTGCCTGCCATAATTTTTAATTTCTGTATGCGAGTAGGAGTAAGGTGTCAGTTCCTAGGGCCTTAGGTTGTCAGTGAATGTGCTATGCATTGCCTCTTAGTCAATGCCAGAGTATACTGAGCACACCTACATCTGTTTACAGGGACATCAAAAGGGGGTTCCTTCTCTGAGTCCTCCTATGACTGTGGCTGTGGTGACCTAGGCACTTATGGGGGGCTATGTATCCCTTCCTTTTGCTGCTCCTGCTGCAGCTGTTTCATATTGTGTAGCATATCACATACTGTGAATATATTTACACATGTGGCTGGAGAGTACTGCAGGGCTGCACCAGATATATCTAGGCACTGAAACCGTGACTTCAGCAGCCCAAACACATGCTGTATGATATTCCTAGTTTGTGCATGTGGGAGTCGTGATAACTAGTAGGGCTGCTAGCACACAAATTCAGGATAATCCCCTGGACATTGCACATGCCTGGCAGTTGATGGAGTGGTATCCCTTGTGGTTAATGTAGATTCTATCCTGCTCACCAGGTGGAGCCTTGATGTGTACATGGGTGCACTCTATGGCACTCAGTACCTCAGAGTAGTGTGCTACATAGCAGAACTGTTGCATATTGTTGGCTCTTACCTCAAGGGAGAGGGGAAAAGATATCTGCTCACTGGCATATGGTAGCAAAGCATCCAGGAACTGGTGCAGTATCCTGAATACAGATGCCTGTGAGATACCCATCATGTCCCCAGTTGGTCTTTGAAATGTACCTGTATCTACTATCCTAAGGCCTACACATAACTTAGTTTCCACTGGAATGGGTTTCCCTTTGTTAGCTCTGGCTCTGAGTTGAGGGCGGCAGAGCTCAGTTAGCTCTTGTCATTTGTCCCTGTCTACCCTGTGGCTCTCAACAATCTCTATCTCACATAGCTTCCTGAAGGTTACCCTGGGCCTGAACACTCTTCTTCTTCTTCTCAGTCTAGGCCTATTATGACATTATAAAATGTCATAAAAAATATTATCTTGAGTTTACTTATTTATGTTTCACCTTGTTTTTCTAAGGGAACACTTTAAGATTTACATAATCATTAAGTCCCGGAGCACAATCTGCCTGGAGTCTAATCTGCCATGCAGTTTCATGGAACCCCAGCATATTGTCAAGATCCCCACCAATGTCTGAAATAACTATACTATCAAGCATGAACAAAGTAAACATCTTAAAATCTTTACAAGATAGACTGCTTAGCAAGTGAATTATTAAGATCTTTATTGCAAATAGCTTGCAAATGCTCATAGATTCTTCTAGTCAACTGCCTGCAGGTCTTTTCCTACATAAAATGCCCTGCAGGTCTGGCATGTAGCAATATAAACCACATATATTGACCTGCAATTGTATTTACCTTCTACCTAAATGTCTAAACTTAAACCTGGCAAATGGATGCTAAAGGTATTAGACATAATTTGGCATTGATTACAACTGCCACATATATATGTGCCAGACACAGAAATGGTCGATCTTTGAAAATATTTTTTTCTAATATAGATTTGACATTATTAACCTTTTTATAGGTGAACAGTGGTTTTGTCCCAATGCAGTTTGTCAAATCCCCATTTCCAATAATGATCTTCCAATTTTCTAACATAATTTTTTATAACAAACATATTATTTGTTATAGGAATAGGAAAAGTTAACTGGTAAGGCACCTGATTAGTCCTTAAAGTATTTCCATTGTTATACTGGACTGCCAATTGACTGTGTTCGCTTTTCCAGAGGATTGGCTGAGCTTTTCCCTGTCTGAGCAATGCCACTTCACTTCTTTTTTGCTCCCAATCAAGACTGTAGCCTCTTTCAGTGAAAAATTCCAAAAGCATCCTTTTTTTCCTCATAAACTTCTTCAATATTGGTCAGTCTACTTAAGCAAATCAGCTGACCCTTAATGACTCCCTTTTTAAGCTGCATAGGATGCAAACTTTCTTTATGTAAATATTGATTAACAAACATTTGCTTCCTAAAAATTGTACTGGCAAAACTATTACTTGAAATATCATAGCTGATAGATATGGCCAAAAAATTAACTTTTTCACCAAATTATACCCTGGTAAATCTAAAGAAATCCATACTTGAGTTTAGGGAGTCAACGAAAACAAGGAATTCTTCATACAATCCCTTCCACAGAAAGAAGAGATTGTCAACATAACATCTGCAAAATGCAACCTTACTGTACTGTGGGTTTTTATTAATAGTATTTTGCTCCCAACTGGCCATCACCAAATCTGCAAATGCAGGGGTGACTGTGTCCCCCATGGTGACATCAAATAGTTGTTTATATTATTTATTAAGGAAGCAAAAATAATTGTTGTCCAACATCAGATGAAGTAAATCACATATAGTGTTTGTCAAACATGAATTTAAACCACTTTGATTAGAATGATAATCCCTAACCATTTCTATTACCACTGCCTGTAAATAATCCCTAACCATTTCTATTCCCACTTTCTGTGTGATGCAAGTGTATAATGACACGACATCAAGGGTTGCAAACATTATGTTGTCATTTAAATCAGTGAATTCCTTTAAAAGTTCCATAAGATGCCAGGAATCATGTAAATAGAATTCTGACGTCTGGACCAAAGGATTTAATAAAAAATTAAGATAGTCTGAAATGGTCTGTGTTTTGGAAACACCAAACTAATGGGTCTAAATGGAGGGTTGTTCCTATTTTATGTAATTTTGGAATTCCAAAAAACTTTGCTATTTTAGGATGTTCCACATGTAAAAATGAATATGTAGTGTGGTCTGTGTCACCACAACAAAAAAAGTTAAAACAATTCATCATCAATTTCAGTGAATTTTCTTAGGATATGTTCTTTTTTGACTTCAATATAATTATTATCGTCAGCCAGCAAGTTCAGCAAAGCAGTGCTATAGCTTTCAGGAGCCATAACTAGGATTGTGCCCCCTTTATCAATATGCATGATATTATTATCAGATGAAAGCTTCCTTAATACTTTTCTCTCCTGCTGTGATAAATTATACTTCTGATGTTGAAGACCAACTTGTTTATGGAAGTCTTCTTCACAGAACTCCACAAAAGTTCTTAAAGTACTATGCAAGGCTGGATTGAAAGCACTGTTAGAAAACGGCCTTTCATTTTCTGTCCTTGAATCAGGGACATTTTGCATAACATATTGTAAATTTAGCTTCTGTAAATATAATCTGAAGTCAATATTCAATTTTGTTTTGTTAGCATGACAGGATGGTATAAAAGAAAAACCCTTTTTTAAAACAGTCATATGATGCTCATTTAAATTGTAGTCACTCAAGTTTAACATTTCAATACCATAACAATTGTTTGTTTCTCTTGTTCCTGGCTTCCCCCTCCCTTTTGTTGAAAATTTGTTGTTGTTTTTGTTTATGTTTGTCCACATTGGAGTCCTTACTGTCCCATCTGAATGAAATTAAAAAGGACTGGGTGAAAGGACAGGTGGCAGGAGAGAATTTTCCACAGAAGAAATCACTCCAACTTTGTTGTCAAGTATATTAAAATTTGACTGTTTAATCTCACACCCCATATTTATGGATGGAACAGGAACACTTGTGGAAAGAACATTGGTTTTATGACTCTGTTGCTGTTGGTTTTTAGTTGACATAGAGTTGAGTGATAAGCAAATCCCCTTATATGTAACTGTGTCCCTTCTGAGTTTAGACTGCTTCCTATTAATTATTATTATATGTAAACAATCATTTTTTGTAGTCAGACCACTATAAAGTATTTTGAAAGAACTAAAACAACTGTAGTTCTTAATTCTGGTGTCTAATGTAACTATCTGTTGTTTTAAATCACCCATGTCCACATTCCTTGTCAACACTTTCAACATGTTAACACCAGCAGAACTGAACAGGCCAACCAGCTCTTTATATAGCTCAGCTCCAACACACACATTAGGAAATTTGGAAAACCTCAACCCTATCAGCACAATTTCTAATCTAATACACTCCTCAAAATACAATACCTTGTATTGCAGACTGGTGTAATTGTTGATAAGGTTTTCTAAATGGAAAATGTCTTTCTTATGCTTGTCAAAGTCAGTCCCCAGGATTCAGCAAGCTCTGCACGGTGTGCAGGAATAGTGCAAGAGCTGCTGCAGGCAATATGGCTGCTGTGCGATCCAGGAATAAGCTCCTGGGACGTGCGCGAGCGCTCCTGCACTATTTTTGCATGGACACAGCCCCTGTATGCTAATTACCACATTTGCTGGTGAAAACCATGCAAATGAGGTGAATTAGCGATCCAGGAAGCAGGCAGACATCCATGCAGGAATAGTGTAGACTGCAGAAATGCATTCAGCCAGTAGCTGAATACATGTCTGCAAACTACAAAATGGAGGCATGACAGCTCATACAAATGCATGTATTAGAAGGGTTAGGCATGCCAAAGGCCAAATATATGGCCATAGGCATGAAAAATAACTTCAAAATTATAAAAATTAACTTTTTTTTTGTTGGCCGATTTCGGCCGTTTAAGCGCAGGTCAGAGGTGCGCAAACGGGATCAGCCCGAAAATAATAAAAAAAGCTGGAAATAAGCTTTTAAACCAAAATCATAATTTTGCCATAATAGTCAATGGCATGCATAACACAGCAAGACCATGGAATAGTTGTTGCTAAGGGGGAAGGCTGAGTGTCAGTTTTGTAACCATGCATTAGCAGTCAATCCTATGCAAATGAGAGCAATGATACTAAATCACAGATTTTCCTTCAGTGCTAGCTTGCACCCAACCATGTAGGTGCAGTAAGACCAAGGTGTAAGCCTAAGAGCTAGATTACTTCATAAGGAGGTGTGTCATGCATGCTGCAATCTTTTTGGAGCTCTGTGGCCCATGTTTGCCCTTAGCTAAGCACAGCTAAGGAAGGGGGTGTGTCTGAAGCTGCCTGGCTGTTTTTACATTGCCTAAACAGGTGTGCACACAGTGCACTGGGTTTTAAACAAAACCAAAAAAAAAACAGGAAATAGCAGCTCTGTTCACATCTGAGCACTGGGTTTGTGCGGCATGCCTCAGGACTTAAACAGGAATGTAATGGGAAGGAAAAACAGCAGTAGGAAGGTAATCAAGGAGAACTAGCATAGCTGGCAGGTGAAATGTATCAGAACCAGCCAATTACATAGGCAGCAGCCCAGCACACTACTATAAACTATGCAAACATCTTTCCCTATGTTTTTTCCCACAAACTCTACACCACAGGTGTAAACAAATGAGAAAATTTTACCTAACAAAAGCAACAAAATGATAGGGGCTGCTTTTGCTCTCATAGATCAACATGTGGAAGAGCCTGAGGGTTGTGAGGATGACAATGCTACAGCCCCTAAGGCAAGACAATGTACCTAACACTTTAGTCATAGGTGACTCTATAGTCAGGCACACTGATGTCCGACTCAACAGGCTGAACAAGGAGAAAATTACAGTCAGCTGCCTGTCGGGTGCCAGGATCCACCACATAACGCATGCACTCAAGTCACTCCACAAGTACAAATATGACTGTCATTGTCCATGTTGGAGTGAGTGACTTGAGAAGTACCTCCCTGGACTACATGAAAAGAGACATGGAGGAGCTCTCGGATCATGTGGCCCAGCCAAGTATGACCCTAGTCCTGAGTAGCATCCTGCCTTTGCCCAGAATTATACCAAAATATAAGGACAAAATGATTGACTTCAACAATTGGCTAAGCTTCTGGTGTCTTTCAAAGGGGATCCAGTATCTGTCTGGCTGGGATGACATGATCGACAGACCACGATGCTTTGCCAGAGATGGTCTGCACCTGTCAACCCTGGGATTCAGATTACTGGCTAAGGCTCTTGCCACCCCTATAGTGCCTTTTTTTAGGCAAAGTTCAAAGATAAAACCACCAGCGAAACAGGTACAAGCATGCAAATTCTGAAGGTAATGCTACTCAATGCTAGAAGTCTAAACCACAAAATGCACTCTCTCGAGGCACTCCTAAAAATGGAGAACATTGATAACTGTGCAGTAACTGAGACCTGGTTCAAGACTCCTGAGAGCACCCCTGCAATACCAGGCTACAACTCTTACTACACTTTTCAGCCACCAAACCAGGACCGTAACACTAAAGGTGGAGGAGTGTTCATATTCATGAAGGATATTCACACCACCAGGCTAGTTGCCCAACACAATGTGTCTGAAATTCTCCAAGTGCAACTAACACTAGGTAAGACTGCAATCCAAATTGTAGCTTGCTACAGATCCCTCACCATGCCCCAAGATTCTCACAACACCTTTTTAAACATACTGGAAAATATTAAGATACAACCAAACATCCTAATACTGGGTGATTTCAACTACCCTGCCATTAACTGGGAAAACTACTCATGTACCAACACCTTCGCCCAACGGTTCTTGGAATTCATAAATTCCAATGCCCTGGATCAACTAATCCATAGCCCCACCAGGGGCTCCAATATCCTAGACAGTGGTCATTACCAACATGGGAAATCAATGCTCTACACCTATGGTCACCCCCTCATTGGTCAGGTCTGACCATAAGCTAATCACCCTTAACATCCACATCCCATCCCCACCCCCTAGTAAAGAAACTTCCATAAAAAACTTCTCCAAAGCCAACTTCATGCTACTAAAGTCAGAAGTGACAAACTTCATGAAACCCATGCAGATGGGAACTGAAAGTTCGACTGCTGAAGTCTACAGTAAGGCACTGTACGAGCACATCCACTCATGCATGAATTGTGCCATCCCAAATAGAACCAAGATGCTCTCCTCCAAGAAAAGGAAGCCAATGTGATGGTCCCCTGCCATAAACAAACTTTACAACAAAAGGAAGAAACTGTTGCAGAAAAGAGGAAAATCTCAGGATGCAAAAAACATCCTTACCAGCCTCAGTAAGAAGGTGCGATCCCTCATAAAATCCTCCAAAGCTAGTTACGAAAATAAAATTGCCAAAGATTCCAAAGACAACCACAAGGCATTCTATAACTATGTCAAGAATCTAAATAGCAATGCTCAGATCTGCTCTGAGCTATAACAGAATGGCATTAAATATACTGATCCCAAGTTATTGTCAATATCCTGGCAGATCAATTCAGTGCCAACTTCACCCCCCTCTCACCCCCCAAATGGCCCATCTCAATACCGAAAGATTGCAAAAGTCCGGTAATAACGGCCACACAGGTAAAAAATGCTCTCTCCAAAGCTAAGAATACATCATCCATGGGACCAGATGACATCCCGGGCTGTGTATTACATGAGCTACAAAATGAACTCGCACCTCACCTAAGTGTCATGTTTGATCATAGCCTCACCTCAGGCTTCATGCCCACTGAGTGTCACACAGCTACAGTTATCCCACTCCACAAGGGGAATCCACCTTGGATCCCAGGAACTACCACCCCATCAGTCTGATGAGCCTGATCTGCAAGGCCATGGAACGTATTATCGTGGAACTTATAAACAAAGACATTGGCAACCTTCAAACACTGGAACCCACCCAGTTTGGGTTCATGAAAGCCAGATCTTGTCTCCTGAACCTGATTGACTTCTTCAAATCAGTCTCCAGATCCATGGACGAGGGTAGGGCAGTCCACACAGCCTATCTGGACCTTGTCAAGGCCTTTGACACCATCCCCCACTCTGGAATCACAGCTAGACTTACTAAGCTTGGCATTAATCCCTATGCCACTTGATGGGTTGCCAACAGTCAGGAAATCCTTCTATGTGCCACACCTTATCACTAAGGGCTTTATATCCAGAAAAAAGGAGGTCATTGTCCCACTGTACTCATCCCTCATTAGACCCATTATAGAATACAATGCCCCATTTGGTATGTACCTCTCAAGACATCTGCAACAACTGGAAAGGCTGCAGAAATACCTCACTAAAAGAATCACAGGCCTAAAGCAGATGCCCTATGCTGACCACCTTAAAAAACTCCAGCTATACTCTGTCGCATATTGTCTACTCAGAGGCGATCTCTGCTTAACATACAAGGCCATGTCAAACCCAGAGCAGTTGGACATGCTACATAGGTTCATAGGTAGGTACTAGGCTATTAGCCCTAGGGCCTATATAAGCCTAGCCAAAAAGGTACCCTGGCTTTCACCACCCAAGAAAATTATTTTCCTGTGTCCCTGTCGAGCAGAGCCACAGAAGTGATCCCTGGGGAGAATTTCCTATTTCCCATCCAATTATCAAGATTTTTCTTGAAGAGTGCTAATGAGGAGCTCTGTTTGACATAGATAGGTAGTCTGTTCCAGAGTATGGGAAGTCTCTGGGACAGGAATCCATCCCTCCAGCATGTTCTGTTTATTGTGGTGACAAGGTTTAGGTCTCTAGAGCATGTAGCTCAAAGGAATTGGGATTTCTTTAAGGGGAGCATGTCCAACAGCTCTGGGTTTGACATAGCTTTGTATGTTAGGCAGAGATCGTCTCTGAGTAGGCGATATGCGATGGAGTAAAGCTGGAGTTTTTTGAGACGGTCTGCATTGTGCATCTGTTTGAGGCCAGTAATCCTCTTTGTGAGGTATTTCTGTGGCCTGTCCAGTTGTTGTAGATGTCTTGTGAGGTACATACCAAAAGGGGCATTGTACTCTATAATGGGTCTAATGAGTGATAAGTAGAGGGGAACAATGACCTCTTTTTTTCTAGATGAGAAACCTTTTCTGATGAGGTGAGCCACGTAGAAGGATTTCCTGACCACTGTGGTGATGTGATTATCAAAGGAGAGACTACTGTCCACCTGTGTCCCAAGATCTCTTATCACACTTTAGGCGTTAAGTAGACTATCACTTATGTGGTAGTTCATGGGTACAGAGTTTTTACCAAAGGGGATGACAATACACTTTTTGGCATTGAGCTTCAGGCCATGGTTTTGACACCAGGCATCTGTCTCAGTGAGGCCCTTTTGTAGTATGTCCACATCGTTAGGAGTTTCAATTATGGCTCCTAGTTTGCAGTCATCTGCAACCTTTGTTAGCCAGACACCTTCTGTGTTAGCCTGTACTTCAGAGAAGTAGATACCAAACAGGAGAGGACCCAGGACTGAACCCTGTGGTACTCCACTTGTCACTGGTCTGAAGTCGGATTTGGAGTCTGCTACTTTCACAGTGTGGGTTCTGTCCATGAGCCATTTGACAACCCATCTTGTGACATAGGGATTTATACCTAGTTTAGTGAGCTTATTTATAATTCCAGAGTGGGGGATGGTGTTGAAAGCCTTGGAGAGATCTAGATAAGCTGTGTGAACCACCTTACCCTCATCTACAGCTTTGGTGACTGCTTCAAAGAAGTCTATTAGGTTTAGGAGACATGATCTGCCTTTTACAAACCTGAACTGGGTGGGTCCAGAGTTTGGAGAATACCAATGTCTTTGTTTATAAGTTCCATTATGATATGTTCCATGGCCTTGCAGACCAGGCTTGTCAGGCTAATGGGGCAGTAGTTCCCAGGGTCCAAGGTGGATCCCCCTTTGTGGAGTGGAATAACTGTGGCTGTGTGCCATTCAATGGACACAAAGCCTGAGGTGAGGCTATGATTGAACATGGTACTTAGGTGGGGTGCCAGAGCATTCTGTAGTTCATGTAGAACACAGCCTGGGATGTTGTCAGGTTTTCATTCTTCCAGTATAGAGATGGGCCCTTTAGGGGGTGAGAGGGGGGTAAAGTTAACACTGAACCTATCTGCCAGGATGTTGGCAATATCAGTTGGTTCTGTTTATTTAGTGCCATTGTCCTGTAACTTAGAGCAGATCTCAGTGTTGCCATTGAGATTCTTGACATAGCTATAGAATGCATTGTGGTTGTCTTTAGAAACAGTGGTGATTTTATTTTCATAACTAGCGTTGGAGGATTTTATGAGGCATCTCAGCTTCTTACTCAGGCTGACCAGGGAGTTCCTCCAATCATGGGATTTTACTCTTTTTTGCAGCAGTTTCTTTCTTCTGTTGTAGGGTTTTTTTATGGCAGGGGACCACCAGATTGACTTCCTTTTTTTAGAGGATAACATCTTGGTTCTGTTAGGGATAGCATGATCCATGCACTCGTGTAAGTGCCTATAAAGTGCATTTGTGTAGGATTCGGCAGTCGTACCTCTATTGTCCATCTGCATGGGTGTTGTGATGTTTGCCACTTCTGTCTTAAGAAGTGTGAAGTTGGCTTTGGAGAACTTTTTTACAGTAGTTTCTCTAATGGCGAGTGCGGGTGGGATGTGGATGTCTAGGGTGATTAGCTTGTGGTTGGATCTGACCAATGAGAAATTGACCTGTGGTATGGAGTACCAGTCACCCATGTTGGTAATGACCAGGTCTAGGATATTGCTGCTCCTGGTGGTGGTGTGGATAAGTTGATCCAAGGAACTGGAATTCATGAATTCCAAAAAATGTTGAGCAAAAGAGTTGGTACACAAGTAGTTTTCCTAGTTAATGGTGGGTTAGTTGAAATTGCCCATTATTAGGGTGTTAGGTTGTACCCTAATATTTTCCAGTGTATTAAGAACTGAGGAGTGGGAATCCTGGGGCATGGTGGGGGATCTGTAGCAAGCTGCAATTTGTATTATGGTCTTGCCCAGAGTTAGTTGCACTTGGATAATCTCAGATGCATTATGCTGAGCAACTAGCCTGGAGGTGTGAATATCCTTAATGAATATGGACACGCCTCCACCTTTAGTGTTTCGGTCCAGGTTAGGTGGCCGAAAGGTGTAGTATGAATTATATCCTGGTAATGCAGGGGTGCTCTCTGGAGCCTTGAACGAGGTCTCTGTCACTGCACAGATGTTGATGTTCTCCTATTTAAGGAGTGCCTTGAGTGAGTGCATTTTGGGGTTTAAATGTCTAGCATTGAGTAGCATTACTCTCAGATTTTGCTTGCTTGTACCTGTTACAGTGGAGAATTTGTCATTTGAGCCTTGCCTTAAAAAGGCACTATAGGGATGACAAGAGCCTTAGCCAGTATCTGGAATCCCATGGGCATCAGGTGCAGACCATCTCTGGCAAAACACCATGGTCTGTTGATCATATCATCCCAGGCAGACAGATACTGGATCCCTTTAGAATGACACCAGAAGCTTAGCCAATTGTTGAAGTCAATCATTTTGTCCTTGTACTGTGGTATCATTCTGGGTGATGGCAGGATGCTACTCAGGGCTAGAGTCATACCTGCCTGGGCTACAAGATCAAAGAGGTCCTCCATGTCTCTTTTCATGTAGTCCAGGGAGGTACATCTCAGGTAATTCACACCAACATGAAAAATGACAAAGGCATATTTGTACTTGTTGTGGAGTGACCTGAGTGCATGTATTATGTGGCAGATCCTGGAACCTGACAGGCAGCTGACTGTAATTTTCTCCTTGTTTAGCCTGTTGAGTGGAACATCAGTGTGCCTGACTATAGAGTCACATATGACTAGAGTGTTGGGTATGTTGTTATGCCTTATGGGCTGTGGTTGAGTGACACACTGAATTTGTGGGCTATGTGTCATTTGGGTTGTGCTGGGGGGTGATGGTTGCTTGCGTTTCTGGTTTGGAGGTCTCTGTTGCTTGGGCAGATTTTTATTGAGAGCCTTGGTGAATGTAGGTGTGTGTTTTGTGTTTCTATGTGTGTGTTTTGTTGGTGTAGGTTTTGAGGGACTATGTGATGTTTGGTGGGATGCAAGTGTTTACCCTCTCCTCTTGACTGTCTAGTCCAGTCTTGGGGGAAGAGAGGGTTGCTTCCAGTTTGGCTATATGATTGCATCTCTCACAGTGTTGGGTGGTAGGAGGAGAGGGTTGTCTGTGTACATGAGGCAATTGCTGCATTGCCCCAAGATGCCCAGGTTCATCAGGTAGATAGGAAAAAACAACAGGAGCTGACCCATAGACATGCCTGGATAGGTGTTTATTTATTAAGTACTAAAAACTGTTTTCTTCTAGACAAGTGAGGAAAGTTGAGTGCTGTAGTAATTTGTAGCTTATTTAGTGCTTACGAGTTCTGAACAAGTGCTAAGCTCAAAGAAACATATTTGAGTGCAAAAACTAAAAAAAAATGGCTAGTTCTAAGGGACAATTTGAAGAGCAGACTTTATGGTGACAGGAATAGTTTAACCCTAGCTAAGAGGCAATGCAGAAAGTGTATTTTTTTAATATAGCAGTAGCAAATGAGCAAACCGATTTAAACAGATTAACCAATAAAAAGCTAAAAATGGAGCCCCGTTCCAGCAGTCTCCAGTTCTAACTGCACACTCCTGCTACTAGGGTGCAGGGGAACCTTCTCCAAAAAAGATGGCCTGGATTAGTGCAGAAGTTATACAAACAAAGCTAGATTCAGCAGGTCTGAATCTAGTATATGCCACGGCAAACAAGGCGTACCAATTTCAGAAAGAAACAGTTCAAATAAGCAAGCACAATAAGCCTTTAACCAGAAACTCCCAGCACAGAAGGGCATAATCTATCCTCTCCTCCCATAAGAGTGCAGAGCACACCTTCTTAATGTAAAATAACTGGCCCTAAGCCCAAGTGCTTAAACCAGAACTAATACACTTTTAGAATAACAGACACTAAGCCTTCAAATCGGCAACTCCCAACTTAGAAGGATGTACGCTACCTGTTCTGCCACAGCAGTGCAGACCACAAACTTTCTTAATGGAAACCAACTGGTCTGAAGCATAAGTGCTTAAACCAAAGGCTTAGAATAACAGTTACAATTTAATCAGACTACTAACAAGCAGTAATAAATGCAGCAGAATAAATGCAATTAAGTACTTTTAAGAACAGGCAGCAAAAGCAATATAAATTAATAAAGTAGGAAGAAACATAAATACAGTAAAAGCAGATGAATAAAGTGCAATTTTTTTTATATAACAATAGAAAATGAGCAAACTAATTTAAACAAATTACCCAATTAACCAGTAAAAAAGCTCAAGACTGAGCCCTGTTCCAGCAGTCATCAATCAGACAAGTTCTAACTGCACACTCCTCCCACTAGGGTGCAGGAGAACCTTCTCCAAAAAGTTGGCCAGGATTAGTGCTCAAGTTATACAAACAAAGCTAAATTCAGCAGACCTGAATCTAGTCTATGTTACAGCAAACATGGTGCACCAATTTCAGAAAGAAACAGTTCAAATAAGCAGACACAATAAGCCTTTAACCAGAAATTCCCAGCTCAGAAGGGCAGAATCTAGCCTCTCCTCCACAAGAGTGCAGACCACAAACCTACTTAATGTAAAATTACTGGCCTGAAGCCCAAGTGCTTAAATCAGAACTAATACACTTTTAGAATTACAGACACCGAGCCTTCAATTAGCAATTCCCAACTTAGAAGGATGTAAGCTACCTGTCCTGCCACAACAGTGCAGACCACATACCTACTTAATGTAAAACAACTGGTCTGAAGCCCAAGTACTTAAACCAACAGGCTTAGCATAACAGTTACAATTTAATCAGCTTCTACCAAGCAGTAATAAATGCAGCAGAATAAATACAATTGAGTACTTTTAAGAAGAGGCAAAAGCAAGATAAGGTAATAAAGTAGGAAGAAACACAAATACAGTAAAAGCAACTGAATAAAGTGCATTTTTGTTAGTAAAGTGCAAGGAGAGAGGAAGTGGGTTGGGCTTCTCAAATGTTCTCTCTGTATTAAGTAGAGTGAACACTAGACTGGGAGGGGTGTCCCAGGTCATATTTACAGAAGGGGTGGGTAACTGCAAAGCCACCAACTATATAACAACACCACAAGAATAGGGTGGTGGGAACAGTTTCAGGACAGATGAAAACAGAAAACAATGCCAGAAAATATATAAAATAATTCAGTCAGGCAAAAAAAATATTTCAGTCAGGCAAAATTAAGGCTATGCAGAACTCTGAAAGGTTAAAATGCTAAGAAATATACTTATTAATCAGCAATATATTTCCAGATTGTTTGAGAATCACACTTCAGGCAGAACACCAGGAGTTTCCAACGGTGTATGCAAGAATTTACAAACAAAAACTATTTTTAAATCAGCAAGCCTTGAAGCAATCAGATAACACAAAAGGTGTTAGACCAGTTTTATAAGCTCTACCGCAGGAATAGAAGTGAAATAGTTTCAGGACAGATGAGAACAGAAAACAATGCCAGAAAAAATATAAAATAATTTAGTCAGGCAAAAAAAAATATTTCAGTCAGGCAAAATTAAGACAGTGCAGTAACTCTGAAAGGTTAAAATGCTAAGAAATATACTTAACAATCAGCAATATATTTCCAGATTGTTTGAGAATCACACTTCAGCCAGAACACCAGGAGTTTGCAACAGTGTATGCAAGAATTTGCAAACAGAAACTATTTCTAAATCAGCAAGCCTTGAAGCAATCAGGTAACACAAAAGCTGTTAGACCAGTTTTATAAGCTCTACCACAGGAATAGAAGGGAAACAGTTTCAGGACAGATGAGAACAGAAAACAATGCCAGAAAATATATAAAATAATTTAGTCAGGCAAAAAAAATATTTCAGTCAGGCAAAATTAAGACAAAGCAGAACTCTAAAAGGTTAAAATGCTAAGACATATACTTATCAATCAGCAATATATTTCCAGATATTTTGAGAATCACACTTCAGCCAGAACACCAGGAGTTTCCAACAGTGTATGCAAGAATTTACAAATAGAAACTATTTTTATATCAGCAAGCCTTGAAGCAATCAGATAACACAAAAGCTGTTAGACCAGTTTTATAAGCTCTACCACAGGAATAGGAGGGAAACAGTTTCAGGACAGATGAGAAAAAGAAAATAATGTAAGAAAATATGTAAAATAATTCAGTCCGGCAAAAATATATATTTCAGTCAGGCAAAAGTAAGACAATGCAGATCTTTGAAAGATTAAAATTCCAACAAATATACTTATCAATCAGCAATATATTTCCAGATTGTGTGAGAATCACACTTCAGCCAGAACACCAGGAGTTTCCAACAATGTATGCAAGAATTTACAAATAGAAACTATTCCTAAATCAGCAAGCCTTGAAGCAATCAGATAACACAGAAGCTGTTAGACCAGTTTTATAAGCTCTACCACAAGAATAGGGGGGGGGGACAGTTTCAGGACAGATGAGAATGGAAAACAATGCCAGAAAATATATAAAATAATTCAGTCAGGCAAAAAAAATATTTCAGTCAGGCAAAATTAAGACAATGCAGAACTCTGAAAGGTTAAAATGCTAAGAAATATACGTATCAATCAGCAATATATTTCCATATTGTTTGAGAATCACACTTCATCCAGAACACTAGGCATTTCCAACAGTGTATGCAAGAATTTACAAACAGAAACTATTTTAAAATCAGCAAGCCTTCACACTCACTATACCTTCCATTGCCTTCTGATGTCAGTCACCTTGAAATAACCCTTTGGCCATATATCAGCCTGATAAGCTCTGTGGTGCATGTGATACCTGCGTAATACTGTAGTGTAGCAAACTAGTTAGTTAGGAGTTAGAATCCCGACCCTGGCAACTGTGATAATGTGTGTGAGTCCCTGAGAGAGTGTGGTTGTGTCTTCCTTGACACCCGTTTTTGTGGTCAGCCACATGTACTAAACTTCCCTTATCCCTCCTTTATCACTGTTGTTGATGTCACTCACCTTCAAAGATACCTTTGGACAGTCATTCAACATGTAATCTCTGTGGTGCGTGCAAAAACTGCATAACAATGTAATAGCAATACATAGTCAGGTAGGAGTTTGAAACCCAGTACTGGTAAGTGTGTGTTTGTGTGTATTATCAGTGTCCTGTTGGGGTGATTGTGTAATGACAGGCTCCATTGTAGTGTGGAGTTTGTCACATCATCATATTGAGGAGCTGCATGTCCTATTGTCAACATTACAAAGCCAACATTTTCCAAACATTGTAAAGATTCTAGTCGACAATCCTCAGCCATAAATGTGTACAGTCATGTGCAATTACCATATGACAGTATGGATTAGTACACAATATAGGCAACCTTCATAATGCCCAGATACCACTTTCCACCCATGGATCATACACAAACATGCTTAGCTTTTACTCTCCTACTCTGTTCCTTTCTTACTTTGCCTCTGTCTGTCTCTCTCACTCCTACTCTGGTGGATGTGGAAAAGTACACCTGCATTGCTTAGGAAGCAGCTTGTGTTTTGTAAGTGATGCTCATGATCAGCTGATGGCCTGTGCATGAACTGCAGTCCCCCACTAGCTGATTGCATGTGAAACAGCTGTGGTATCATTCCTATAGCCAATTGCATGGAAACACACTCCTATAATTAAGCACTTCATGTGGGTGTTGGCCATTTTCATTCAATGTGAGCAGGACTTCATGTGGGTGTTTGACAAACAGCATCACAGAGGGTAGTTGGATATACCTCTTACAACATACACTGTGGAGACAGAACAACAAACAGGACGGGGATGTTCCAGACATGAGGACAGAATGTAAGTATCGCTCTTCTACATTTGAAGTAATGTTAGTTTAACAGGGTTTGTGTAGATATGGTTGTTCTACACGATTTAATATCAGTCATGACAGTGTTATGTGGTTGGGGAAACTCTCACCTGTAGGGCTATCTGCAGACTGGCCAGTGTTTGGAGTCTTACATGTGTTGTGTTACTCACACATTTCCTGTCTTTAGAAATGCAGTAGCATGCTCTGAGGATTGCAGTCAGTACATGGTGACAGCCATGTGAGTTACTGACTTCATATCCCACAGTAGACATATGTCACAACAAACCCTGTTACACTAATAAATGTATGGGTTTATCACAGCAACATGTCAATATTGGCCCTGTGTTAGTGCTTCCAGCCACATCTCTGTCAACCTTTATACATATGTCATGCGGTAAGAGGTGCATATGTTCAGTACATCATTATTTACTGACATCATACCTGATAACAAGCCAGTGAGATATCAGACTACTAGACATGCTATGTATAGTAGGCCTTATACATAACATAGTGAGGTCTGTGTACTTATGGTGATTGTCGACAGAGTGTGCAATGTGAATATGTACCTTGGCCTGTGTACAGACTGTGGTAGATGTCATTGTTCTTGGTCGTGTTCTATGTGATGTTGCATGCTGCAGTGTATGGTAGCCTATTGGCATACATATTTGTAGGGCTAGACCGACACATGTCCCATAGAACAGTCAGGCATCAGAATACACTGTGTACTGGCCCAGTATATGTAGGGTTAGTGCGTGAGTGGCACATGAGGATGGGGTTGTTCACACAGTCCATATACTGTAATATTAAGTATGCTTACCATATGTGACTGTGGCTGTGTTCAGATTGGTTGTGGGTATGCACTGTCACACAGGTGTCTGTTACTCCATGCTATTACATGCCTGTAGAGCCTGCTATATTTGCAGGTACATGTGTATTCCCCTATAAGAAATGTAGGTCAATGTTGCGGCAGTCTGCCTGTAGTTTGCACAGTGCTTTGTGAAATGCCAAGCAGCTCAGTGTATTTACCCAGTGTGATGTTATGTCCAGATATTTGTCAGATGTACTGTTGCCTGGCCACGATAACTGTTGTGCATTTCTGACAAAGCAGTGGGATGCTGTACAGATGTATGTCACTAACTAGTGGGTAGTATATGGGCTTGTGACCTATGCTCCACCGGTTATTATGTGTCAGGACAGAAAGGAGTGTGTGAATGCATAAATTGTGTGAGCTTATTTATTCCAGTATTTTCATGATATCTCCCATTTACATGGCTGTAAACATCCACTTTGTCAGGTTTGGTCCACACGTCTTGCACTAAGGGTGCTGTGTATACCTCTGAACTGACCAGAGTGTGTCAGACTGTCCACATTATAGGTCATATCTCTGCTGTATTCCACAGGATCATTACTGTGGTTTGTGTGGTACTGTACTGTGATGCTCTTATAATGCCTATCAGTAACTGATGGCGTACATGTCAATATCAGATGTGACTTCCCACACAACATTTCTGTTAAGACAAGCCCTGTTACAATCGCAAAAGTCTACATTTATACCTGTGACTATTGATGCTGAGGTATGACTCCACTACATGTTATGGACATATGTTATAAAGGTATGCATGTACACACACATATATATATATATATATATATATATACATATATATATCGATATATATACATATACACACACACACACACACACATATATATATATACATATATATGTATATATATGTACATATATAAATATATATATATATATATATATATATATATATATATATATATATATATATATATATGCAGATAGATCTATATATGTCCATATATATATATATATATATATATATATATATATAGATATATAGATAGATAGATATATAAAGCAATATACAGACGTATAGCAATAAATATATATAACTATATATGTGTATGTACATGTATACATATATCTATCTATATATATATATATATATATATATATATATATATATATATATATATATATATATATATCCATATCCATATCCTTGTTATGTGTAAACATGACTGTTGCGTATACCTTCCCAGATGTATCACACAGTATTTATCTGTTATGTGTATATTTAGATGCAACAACATACTTGATTCAACACTGATATCACTAACAAGTATTACACAATTGTAGAAGTCAAAGCAGTTGTTCACTACTATTTAGTATGTGTACTGACAGATATATTTGAAAAAGAACAGCAAATTTCTGCACAGCTGTGATGGCTTAGTGCTTAAGTGCTGTGACTATATTGTACTGGGTCTTGGGGTCAAGACCTGCGAGGGCTGTTTATTTTGTTGCTAGGCAGAACAAGGGCTGATGGATAGAGAGTGGTTAAGGCAATTTTGAGTAGCTTGATCACATTAAAGTCTAATAAAATAGCATGGTAATGGCATTTTTAATAAGTGTATTTAATTCCATGTACATGACATGCATCTATGTGCTGTCATTACAGTAGCAAGGCATGTGAGTCTACTGTCTGGGATACCTGAGTATATATGGCTTGTACAACACTCTTTTCCATTTTAATGTGTTACATACATGGGTAGTATCCCAGGTTATATGCAGTCACACTGGCATGTAGTGTATCATTACGATGTTCATCGTGTTTCACTGTTGCAGTCATTACACTTGGGTTATCCTGCTGGCAGGCTACCCGCAGTCGACCTGAATTCCAAAGTCTTGGTCTGGCATTGGTTGCTGTTGCCTCTTCCCTGATGTCAGTGTGCAAGCGGTATAAAAGATGCAGCTGACGCCATTTTCTTCAGTTTTTCTTGCCGCTCGGTGCCCAAAACAAAAGCAGTTCGCAAGTGCCGGTCGGCCGACTCCTGAGATTTTCAAAATTGAATTTCAGATCCGAAGTCTTCTATAAAGCTAAGTACCCCATTGGGGAAACTTTTTTCTTGCTCCAGACCGATGTCAGAAAAAGTTAAAAATTGTATTTCTTGTGGTAAGCAAATACCTCATAAGGATTTTCACTCTTACTGTATTCCTTGCCTAGGCCCTGATCACAACGTTGCTAGTTGTCAGTTTTGTGCTAGATTTAACCAACGCACTGTTAAGCATCGGTATGATTTTGCTTTTCATTACTTTTGCCAAAGGTTTAACTACATAATGCCTTCGGAACAGCCTACGACCGGAGTTCATAAAAAGCGCAAGGAAAAAGAAAAGGACAGGCATCCGAGGTCCAAAACCGACGATGAAGCCTCTTCTAGGCCAGTCGCCAGTTCTCAGTGAGGCGCTTTCACAGCCCCTGACACCCGCTACCTCAGAGCCACAGGTCGCCTCCGACTCCCACGTGGAGACAGCTAGGCCTCTGGATACTCAAGGTATTGGGCCTTCGGAAACTAATCCCTCAGATGGGTCTGGAGCTGCTGAGCAGGCATCGGCTTCTGAGGGTGTTTTCAGACCTACACATCTTTATATCAAGCCAACTTCAGCATCAAAACAAAGACTAAGACAGTTTTAATGACAAGGAAACAAGTACAGCACTTTCCAGGACAGACTTCCATGCCTAACAAACAGATGCTCAAAATGGCTGAAGACCTAATTACTTTGATCAGGGGTTCCCATCCCCCTCCTGATAAGAGGCCTAGGCAAGACACTGAATATGATTCCTCTGATCAGGTTTCCATTTCCTCTGACTCCTCTTCAGAACAGGGATACTCTATTCCTCCCTATGAGGATTCTGATGCTGAAGAATCTATTCCTTCAGCTTCTCCACCTGAGGATTACTCATTTGGGGAAACCTTGCATACCATGAGGGAGCATTTCCACTGGGAGAGCCAAGATTATTCAGATTCTAAGAAAAGGCTCAGAGACTTTCTTTTACTACCTCAGCACAGACCTCTTGCTATTCCTCCTGTTCTAGACATTGTAGATGATGTATTTTCAGAGTCCGGCCTGTCTCCCGACTCTTTTCCTCCTGCACCTGTTAAGCCAGACAGATACTACAGGATTCCAGATTCTCATAAATTTCTATATAAAAACCCTGCTGCTGACCCAGAAACTATTTCACAGGGTCCCAAAGGGATCAAGGCTGCTACTGCAAAAAACCCTGTCCCCTCAGATAGAGATTCTAGGGCACTGGACAGATGGGGGAAAAACGTTTACACTTCTGCTACCTTGGCTGTAAGGGCTTTAAATTGTCAGTTTCATATGCTTAAATATCAGCAATATTTAATGTCTCTGTTAAAACAGAAAATGTTGACAAATTCTGAATGTGCTGAAAACAAGGAATTGCAGGATTTATTGCATGCAGCTGAACAAGTGGGAAAACATACTTTGCAATGTGGTTATGATTCACTGGAGGCCTCTTGCAGGGCTGCTGTAACAGGCTCGGTCATTAGAAGGCATGCTTGGATAAAGGAACAGACTCTGGCTGATCATATTAAAGCAAAATTATTGGATGCCCCATTACAGCATGATACTTTGTTTGGTGATAAGGCAGAAGAGGTGTTGAAGAAAATGGAGGATAAAGCTAAATCTATGCAAACAGTGAAGGATTTCTTACAGGTGCAGCCACCCAGATTTAGCAGGAACTGACCTTCTAAGAATTGGTCCTTTCCTGTGTCAGACAGGCCACAAAGAGGCAGATACAGATACCCAAGAGGCAGACAATAGCCCCAGGGCTCATACAGGCCCAAATGGTGGGGTGCTTCTACCTCCAAAAGCAGATAAGACAAATCACAGCCATATAGGAAACAGTCCCAATGACTTACCTCTGCCAATGCCAAGCACTTATCTTTTGGCAGCACCCTTAGGGGGAAAGCTAGCACTTTTTTTCACAAAATTGGCACATGATTACCCAGGACAAATGGGTCTTAAATATAGTTTTTCAGGGCTACAGGTTCCAGTTTCACACCCTTCCAAAGGCAAACGGTATGCCAGACCTGCCACACAAGTAATGGGCAGAGGCACAAAACTAAGTTTCATCCCTTGTGGACATGAGGGCTATTCAGCCAGTGCCACAGCAAGAGCAGGGACAAGGATTTTACTCAAGACTTTTCTTAGTACCCAAAAAGGACAAAGCATGGAGACCGATTCTGGACCTGTCTATTCTAAATACTTTTCTGGATGTTCTGAAATTCAAAATGTTGACTCTGCAGTAGCTTCTGCCCATGCTGGGCAAAAAGGCTTGGCTTGTAACTTTGGACTTCAAAGAGGCATACCTGCATGTCCCAATCAGACAATCTTTCAGAAGATACCTCAGATTCATAGCTGGCTCAATGCACTACCAATTCTCTGCACTGCCCTTTGGCTTATCTACTGCACCCAGGGTCTTCACAAAATGCCTGGCACCAGTAATTGCATTTTGCAGACAAAGAGGAATTCAAATATATCCCTACTTGGATGACTGCCTTATTCAAGCAGAGGCCAAAGACATTCTACTAAAGCATCTGGCATTTGTAAAAAGATTACTAATTTGCCTAGGGTACACAGTAAACGAAAACAAATCAAAACTAGTATCCTCGCAAGAGATAATATTCCTGGGTGCAAGCTTAAATACATCTGCCCAGATGGCTTATCTCACGCCAGACAAACAAAGGCATCAGATTTCTTACTTCGAAAACATGGCAACAAAGACCCAGTTATCTGCAAGAAAAATTCTGCAGGCTCTGGAATACATGGCCTCCTGCATTCTGCTAATTCCATATGCAAGACTGCATATGAGGAAACTACAATGGTACCTAAAAAGTGTTTGGACTCAACATTGCCACAGCCTGGAATCATTAATTTCCCTCATTCTCTGCCTGCAACAGGAGTTTCGATGGTGGGTGCAGGCCTGTCACCACAACAAGGGACAGCCATTCACATTACCCACAGCCAGGCAAACACTAACAACAGATGCATCAGATTATGCCTGGGGGGCCCACATGGCAGGAAAATATATTCTGGGCACATGGCCCCCAAGCCAAAGGCATCTACATATCAATCAAAAAGAGATGCTAGCTGTACAGAATGCCCTGACAGCCTTCAAGGACCTACTTCATCCAGGACAGCTGCTGATAAAGACGGACAACACCACAGTCATGTGGTACATAAACAAGCAGGGGGGGCACACATTCCTACCCCCTCTGCAGACAAGCCATGATTTTGTGGAACACAGCATTGACTTACCAAATACACCTGCAAGCACAATTCCTGCCAGGAAAAACAAATGCTCTGGCAGACAAACTAAGCAGAAACCTCATGGACACTCACAAGTGGAAACTAGATCCACAAATCTTCAGCATGATAACAAGGAAATGGGGATGCCCAGACATAGATCTTTTTGCCTCCCTCACAACTGCCAACTTCAGAGATTCTGCACAAGGACTTATCACAAACAAGCATGGAAAGTGGATGCCCTGTCATTCAGCTGGAACAACCTTACAGTATATGCCTTTCCTCCACTGCCTCTCCTCCCCAAGGTACTCCTAAAGGTCAGACAAGAGAAGCCACAAATGATACTGATTGCCCCGGATTGGCCACGCCAACACTGGTACCCAATCCTAAGGAGCTTGTCCCAAGGCCCAGCCTGGACATTGCCTCAAATTCCTCATTTACTGACCCAACAAAACAATCAGATCCTGCACAGCCAACTCAGAACTCTAAATCTAGCTGCATGGCGGATACTGTAACCATTCAGAATACACCTCTCTCTAAAGCGGTTATGGATGACATTTTGGAGGCCAGGAGGCCCAGCACCAGAAAATCTTATGCAGAAAAATGGAAGAGATTCTGTGCTTGGAACCAGGCACAAGGAATTGACATGCTTGTTTCAAATATTCCTCAGATTTTACAATATCTAACTGAGATGCTGGACAAAGGCCTATCCTTCTCATCAATTAAGTTCCATGCCTCTGCCATTTCAGCTCATTACAATACAGACCCACCTATTTTTTCATATCCATTGCTTAGGCAGTTCCTCAGGGGGGCCAAAAACATAAGACCTCCTAGGAGAGCAGCAATACCTGCATGGGACCTCAATTTTGTCTTGGAAAAACTCACAATGCCTCCTTTAGAGCCAGCCAATACAGCTGACATAAAATTCTTATCATGGAAAACAGCTCTGCACCTAGCAATAATTTCAGCAAGAAGAAGTTACAGGCTTTAATGGCTGTGGAACCTTTTATTATCTTCCATCCAGACAGGGTTTCTCTAATGACAAACCCGACATTTATGCCTAAGGTAGTGTCCAGTGTGGCTCTTAATCAAACCATTTATTTGCCTACTTTTTACCCAAACCCACAGAATAAAGGGGAGAAACTTCTGCATTCTTTGGACATACGCAGACAGCTATGCTTCTACTTGGACAAAACTAAAGCTTTCAGAAAGATTGAGCAACTTTTAGTGGCATATGCTGCAGGATCACAAGGAAAGGCTATCTCAAAGCAGACTATTTCAAAATGGATAGGACACTGCATTCGTTTCTGCTATTCACAACATGGTAAATCAGTGCCTAAGGACATTAGACCACATTCTACCAGGGCAGCAGCCACCTCAGCAGCCTTCCTCAGAGGAGTACCAACCAAGGATATTTTGGAGGCTGCAACTTGGACTTCAGTGCACACTTTTACTAAGTACTACCACTTGCCTCTTTACTCTAAATCCAGAGCAGGCTTTGCCACTGCAGTCTTGCAGGGCCTTATAGCCACTCCTTCAACCCAAGTGTAATGACTGCAACAGTGAAACACGATGAACATAGTACAGTTGTGTACCTACCACAAATGTAGATGTTCGAGTGTATTCACTGTTGCAGTCCAGGTTACCCACCCACCATCCCCCTTTCTTTGCTGGGACTTATCTGTACTTCTCTATCCTATACAACCTATGTGGTGTATTTGCTTGTAGATGAAGGTATTGTTTATTTTAGTGCATGCTTTTATTAACAATGCTTTTTAGCCTATCCTTTTGGGGGCACCTGATCTGGGCAAGAAAAACTGAAGAAAATGGCGTTGGCTGCATCTTTTATACCCCTGGCACACTGACGTCAGGGAAGAGGCGACAGCAACCAACGCCGGACCAAGACTTTGGAATTCAGGCCGACTGCTGGTAGCCTGCCAGCAGGATAACCCAAGTGTAATGACTGCAACAGTGAATACACTCGAACATCTACATTTATGGTAGGTACACAACTGTACTTTACTACTGTTGACAGTGCTTTCCCAAGTAAGAGTAGATTGCAGATTGTAGTACTGGAACCAAACACCCCTGCATGCAAAGATGGACTCTGAGTCCTCACTGTCATGTTCTTGGTGTGTGAGCTGTGTGTCATTAAGTATTTCCTACTGGATATTGATCTGACATGTGGATATTAACTGTAGACTACTGTGTGTATAGGTCATGTCATTGAGGGCTGCTGTCATGTAGTATTGGCATACCTATCAGTGCCAGACATCTATCTGTCAACACAGTAATCCTAATGCATAACCAGTTGGCTAGCTGATGTCTGTCCTCTGTACAGATGTGCAGATGTCAGGTATCCATCTTGGCTGCATACAGACAATCTATGCTTGAGTGACACTGACATGTCTGTCCATCTGTGTTATGAATGCCACAGCTAGGAATCCCCACCTTGTACGCACCACATGCCATGGATACCTCAACTACACTACCACAGTCAATAGAACATGCTTGGGTACAGGTGTCCAAGACAGACACTGACCATGTTATGTAATACATGTTGCATACATGTCAACTGGAGCACCTCACTTACCCTCTACAAGAGGTAACCAGAGGATTGGATGTTGCATTTAACTCTCACCCTGAAGATCACTCCCGTGACATCAGTTGATAGATGGCCTGCTGGCAAATGACAGGTGGTATGATACCATTGTACACACATCCCCTACTCTTCCCATCTCTCCATGGACATATCCTGGTACACACCTATGAACACCTGCACTTATGGACCCCAGTACTGACAAATGTGTCAGTGTGCATTACTGAGAATAACATTGTCTGTGTGTTTGTAGACCTGTAGTTGATAATACCCTGAGGCCCTTCACAACCATCGCACCCCCCATTGCCATAGTTAGATATGGCTGCTGCTGTAATGGACATTACATGTATCTTGTTACACTCTTCACCCTATGGGCTACCTGGAGCTTGCAGTACCAGCACAACACTGTTGTACAAATGGGTAGATAGGCATGGGTTACCCTCTGAGTTCTGGCAAGTATGTGTATGTGTGCAAGTGTGTATATTTGTAGGATACAGCATTCTGAGGTCACATTCTCCTAATACAATACACCTTGCCACACAGTATAAGGGATAGTAATGTTCCTGACCATAGGAGAGCCATGACAATGCATCACCCTACTATCCATGTGGCATGTGCAATAGATGCATATCCCTGTAACAGCACTCTTGAGATAGACAAAGGGTTGTATTGCAGTCCTGGTCAATGTGTGATAGTGGATATGTCAGAGTATTATCATGGGTTTCAGTGAGTACACTATCCAATGTGGGGTGTGGGTGCTGGGTATACTATCTTTACACCATGGTACCCCCAGTACATGTCCCAAAGTCCACTGTATGGAGACCACTGTTACCATCAACCATACAAGTAGCTGATTACACTATCCAGCCCAATGATGCATGTGTTGTGTGCAACTTATCTGTAACAGAATGGACACACTGACAAGGTAGTTAGCACTGATAAACCCAGGTCTCTCAGATGTGTGTATGACTGTTATGTGTTTGTCAATGTGTATATGACAGTATGCCACACTGCGTATTGTTCATAAACAACCAGTACATCCACCATTACCATACTGTACAAGACCTGGTGATGTTCTTCACTTAACATGTAACCTGGAACTCACCTCATCCTAAAATCTGTGTGGTGTGTGCCTTTAAGGCCACACACATTAGTAACACTACATACCTAGGTAGGGGTTCTAGTCCCAGTGTTGCCAAGTAAGCGTGTGTGTGTGTGTGTGTGTGTGTGTGTGTGTGTGTGTGTGTGTGTGTGTGTGAAGGGATCTACTTCATTTTGCAGAATATACATGTCCCAGGAGGTCATCTGTCTGAGAACTGATTGGCAAATGCTAACATTTCACAGGTATCATCCTGTGGAAATTCATTCCATTGCAACTAGTAGTAGATGTGTAAATGCCCTCTTCCCCACTGTATAGCTGTACAGTGATACTGGGTTGGTATATATAGCTGGGTGTGGATCTTGTGGACACAGCCACCATCATTGTGGTTATTGTTGAGTGTATCCCCCACTTAGTTGGCTGTAATACTGTACAGTTCATGTTAACAGGTTAAGTAGTTGTCAGTCACACTATCAATCATACTATCTGTGGTTCTACACCACCCCACACCCTCCAAAGGGTAGGGCTGTGCCACCCACACCAGCACACCTATGTTTACCAAGTTGAGGATTGCACTACATTGGGGAAGGGGACATATACCCTGCCAGTACCATCGTCAATGACATTAAACTAGCAGACTGATTATTTCCCAGTGTGATGTTGCACCTATTCTTTCTTGTTGGAATTACATAGGCTAAAATGGGTTCCTTGCAAAAGTACATACATCCATGTACAGTATTCTCTGTGTATTGCATGAACACCAAAGCCTCTGTATGTGTGTGTTATACACAAACATGTGGTGTGTGCCACCCAGTACACTTACCATTGTCCACTGTAGAAAGGCTGCTGACATCAGCCACCATGCGCTCACCTGCATACACCCCTCATACCTATCAGGCATGTGGCACATGCAGTAACTCTTATACAGACCTGTGACTTGTGTTCATCTGTATCCAGGATATGGCACAATCAAGGTGTCACCATAGTGCCATACCCCTTGTAGGAAACAACACCAGACCAACATCCTGCTGACACATGGACACCTACAACACAAACGGAAAACATTATGTAGACCACAATCACTCAGTGTTAATAACAGCTATAATGCATCATGGCTGGACAGCTACACATCCTGACATGTAAGCATTAAATTTTAGTGCTGAAAACATGTTACACAGCATTACATTGGTACACCATAGTGCAGTCACCCTGTGCATCAGAACCATATTAGCCTGTCCCTGCATCGATGTTATGGATGACAGGGATGTGACACAGGTATCATCATATGCACAGGGTGTGTGTGGGTTTGCCAGAGACCTAGGCTGAGACATTTGTTTGACATCATGTATGTGTGCGTGTGTGTGTGTGTGTGTTGTGTGTGTGTGTGTGTGTGCGTGTGTGTGTGTGTGTGTGTGTGTGTGTGTGTGTGTGTGTGTGTTAGGGGGTTTCATTATTAATTGGGCTGTTGCAATGGGCTGTATGTAAGTATGGGGTTGCCCTAGCTGTGTTGGTGATGTGTGTCTATGCATGCACACAGTTCTGCCATGTGGCTGCGCTATACAGGGGTTTGTTTGACAGCTGCAGACCATACCTGGCAAGTGTGCAGTTCACTGTCTCCAGCCATGGACATGAGAACTGTGCCTGCCAGGAGTTCCAAGGGCACAGCCAGGTATGACCCACGGTATGGTACTCTCCCCTGATGATGACATATGTCTGCTGGATACGGGTCCCTCTTGGGACCAACCAGGGCCTTGTGCATGTGGCCTGCTATGTTGTGGTGTGGACAGCACCCCACCTGGAGTGCTGGGGCTTGTACTGCCACTACGGGAGCAGCTCTGATGTCTTGCACATCCACGTCGACCTCCAGCTGTTGGTGTTGCTGGCCTTCATCCACGTGGCCATTGCACTACTCCCACCATATGCTCAAGCACAGCCATTCCATGGCTGAGGATTCCCACCATCTCACCCAACCGTCTATCCAGGACCTCTACAAAATAATGGTGGGCAGCTGCAAGATCACGGATGTTGTCAATAACAGTGGAATGAGTAGCCCTCTGCAGCCTCAGACCCTGTCTGGTATACCATTCCATAAATGTGTGCACCTTCATGACAGCCTAAAACATGCATCTGGTGGCACCAGATGTGGCACTTCTGCCAGGGTCATAATGACCAGCAGCCCTCCTACAGGCACCCCTGTACATCTGCCTGTGTGGTACCTTGCTGGGGATCTGGCTATGGCTGCTATGTCTAGACACACATGCCATAGACACCACATTGTCCCGTCCCATGCCACCACCTGCCAACTGTCCCTCATCTATGGCCACTGGTGATGGGATATGTATAGGCAATGTGACTGTGTGTGAGGATGGGGTGGATAACAGTGGGGTGTCAAACGATGATGCAGATTCAGCCCCTGACAACCCTGCCTGTGCCTTAGCACACCTATCATCATTGTCAGTGTCTGTATGGACACTAACAGCAGTTTGCCTGCAGGAGGGACCCTGACCCACCTCGCCACCTGTGATGGGAAAACAAGAAACGCACTTTAAGACCTGTACGTCATTGCTTAACTATACACACACGCACACACGCACACACGCACACACACACACACACACACACACACACACACACACACACACACACACACACACACACACACACACACACACACACACACACACACACACACACACACACACGCACACACACACACACACACACACACACACTCTTACAGGTGAGGTTCCACAAAGATATTACACACAGACCTCTCATTACCCATTTCTCAACATGCATGACATATGGCACTCAACAGCAAGCACTGCAGCTATAGTCAATCCCTGTTACCAACATTATACATCTCTGTGATGCATGGGTTGTGTTAGTAGGTGATGCCCCTTCCCCTGGAACACACTGCACCCATGTACATAGTATTGCTGTGCACCTGTTCAGCACCCTGGCATGTACTGTGCACCATACCTCACAGGTGTACACACCATTGCTGAATGTGTATATGTGTGTCAGTTACATTTGTTCTGCTGCTCACATCCCTTATGTATTTGTTTGACACATACCTGGGATGATATGTGGACAGATGTCATTAGTGAATCCCTGATGTCTGATTTGCAGATCTCATCCTCAGCGGTGCATGTATGACCAATAAAATACAATTACACTGACAAGCTTCAAACCTTACAGTGGCTATGAGGAGTGTGCACACCCTTATTGACATGGCACCCTCTTCCCTGATATGCCATGGGGCCACAATACTGCATACGTTAACATTACATGAACCTGATATGTGACATATGACCTGTGCAGTCAAATGCAGTATCAAACAAATGTGTTAGTTGTGCAGATGCTGATTGAGATGCATACAATTTGTGGGTGCATAAGTGTGCACACCCTTAACATGATGATTTGTTGCACCAACTGTTATGTATACTACCGCAGTCACTATTCCTGGAAGGGGTATACTAGCATGGGCCATCTGCATTTGCCAGTATTTGGTCACTCTGCCCTACAAATGTCCCCCAACTCTGCAAGATTGCAAGGTTAACTCATGTGCACAGCCCTTTGAGGTCACACAGTGCCTTTACTATTGCTGTGGAGTCAGGGTTATGTCTGCCACAATTCATGACCTTGACTGTGTGCAGATACAGCCATTCTTAGCGAGCTTTTGATGTCTGCTTCAGTTCACTGTTGTGTTTCAGGATGACACCCCTCCTCATCCTCAGCCTTTTTGCTGATACTTGACACCTATGGGCTACACGAGTGTCATTTTGCAGTGTCCCAAATTCAGAACACCATGTGTACCAGCCTAGTCCCTGCTAATGAATGGCAAACATACAGGTGTACACTGGCACCAGCAAGGTACAGATGGGGATGGTGGGCCTGAGGTGGGATGAGGTGTTGCTTGTGCAGCACATGTACCTTAATTGATACTGTCTGTAGATTTCTAACTTGGTCTTGGTACACCATTACACATTGCAACACATGCCTTTGGGGGACTTTTTATGTTATGCATATGCTACCTGTAGAGAGCCCTGGCTGATGCTTCCTGTGGAACAACTGTCCCATCTGATTACCTTAACCCATGGGTCACACTTATGCAGAGTCCAGATGATTGTCAACACAGATATTGCACAGCCAGTAGTTGCTAGACATTCCTGCAACTCCCTCAGTGTTGCTGCATGTTACTAGATAGCCTGCATGACCAGTTTGCAACATATGTTGTCATCTGTCTTGGATGGCCATCTGTTTATTTTCTATATTAATGTTGTCCCATACATCCTCGTCACATACATGACTGTCTGCACTGTTTGCCATGGTATATGTAATGGTGAGGTAAGGCTACATGTCCCACTCCTGCGTGCTACCTGTTGTGTATGGGATCCATTCCATGGCTTGTAAGATGTGTGCAAGCCACGGCTGCCTTTGTTGCAGGTGAATGGGCACATTTGATGGATAAACGTCTTGGACACCAGACCATTTTTTGGTGTGACATTGAAGACCTGTACCTGCTGGAAGGTGCATACTCATGAAGAGTGAATGCTGTCAGTACCTCAAAAGCTGCTTCCACAATGTTATTTGTAGTGTATGCACACATATGCTTCCAGTGTTTGTTAAGGTATGTATTCCCCATATTTGCTGTCCTAACATAGGATTCCATATTACACATTCATTGCTCATGTTAGGACAACAGTACAGGTTGTAAGGGTTGTGGAATGTGGTATTGTGATATGCCATTGTGTAGATCTGTAACAGTTGTCATTGTAATAGTGGTATATACACTGTTGTAGCACTGTGCAAGGGTAATGTTTCAGACATGTTCCTACTGTAGGCCATTTGTCACACCATTATGTTCATCTCTGTGCACACATCTTGCAATGACAGGGTGTTAGTTATATTGAAGAACTCTTACATACTCTTCAGATATGTCACCATGGTGACCACTGTGATGCAGTGCAGTTAACAGCAACAATAAGTGAACATGTACAGCATGCATTATGGGTAGGTGTATTAAATGTGTGCATGGCAAATACCATGGCCATAACATGAACGGTGTATTGGCAAACTTGAACAAACAACACCATACTCACCAGGTACAGGCTGCTGCCCCAGAGGTATACCAGAGGGACCTATATAGTTGTGTGAGAGATGTGATGTCAGTAGTGACACCTGTGGCATTGGTACAGGGGGGAGCAGCATTACAATACATCAACAGTACAAACCCACAATACTACAGATTATGCACATCTGTTTATTATTACAACACAGCAATAGACTATATATATTTTATCTCACATATGCATGATTAAACTCTATAGATGCAGATGGATAAGCAACAGTGGTCTACTGATGTGCCCTGGGGTCTTACCTGCATGCTCCTCGTTCATTGTGTGGGTAGCACCCACCTCCACAATGCTATCCACAGGGTCTTGTTTTTGCAGGTGGGCAAGTGCCCTGAGGCTGGAAAGGAGCTCCTTAGCATGTGTCAGGGGGGCTGGATGACATGACCCCCCTGTGGCTAGCTGGTCCCTCCTAACTGCAGCAGCACACTGACAGGCATGGTGGAGTAGGTCAGTGCAACAATGTTGGACCTGCTCATATCTGCGGTTATGCAGGCCAATATCATTTACCCTGTGGATGAGCTTGTTTCACAGGGCAGTCCCCTCCTGCAGATCATGGGCTGTTCAGCCAAACAGGATGTGGTAGTGCTGCACCAGGTGGTTTATAATAACCTCATTCTCCTGGGGGGAATAGACTGGCAAGCGCTCTCTTGACATGGTGCCTGAAAGACATAAAGAGGAAAAATGGTCTGAGGACCTCATACTGCAAGGACATAATAGTTGTTAATTCACATCTCTGTCTCCCCCCACCATATCTGCAACAATAATTTGAACACACAACTCAGCGGGTATATTTATAGCAAATCTACTGTTGGGACATATATCGTATTGTACAACAAATTATGCAATGTGCTTCTATTCATGTTCCATGTTGAAACACTATCATTGGTGCCCTGTTGCAAGCAATGTCACCTGCATGCCATTGTAAGGGCCACTATGGTTCCATATATGCATGTGTTCTGTTTGCTATGTGACTGCTCCAAATCTGGTGTTTTGTGTTAATGGGGATGTCTGTGTATGCTGTTAGATATAATCCTGGAATGTGTGGACTCTTACTACCCACATATGTTCTATAACTGTAACTCAATAGCATGTTTAGGAAGCCAGTTCCTAGCAGAATCACCTCTCCCACCTCATCTGGCCATGTTACCAGGCTACAGCACATCTGGGACCCACCCCAGGACCTCATCATCTGTTGGTCCTGCACTACCTTCAGGTGGAACCACCGGGATGGTGTTCGTTCCCCCCCCCTTGGGAGCACATGTAGAGAGGATCCTGTCACCTGAAGTCAGGTCCAGGGTCTGGTGCATAGGGAGCTCCACCGAGACTTTAAGGATGTGCTACACCACCTTGAGGCCCTCGGTACACAATTACAGGGTCCACATGCTCCTCCTGCTCAGCCCCTAGCCCATTCATCTTCAGGGCTGTGAAGGTGCAGTTGTGACTGCCCATGGGTGGGGACCTTGATCCCATTGTTTCCATCTGGGGACTCATGAGTTTCCACATTCCAAGCACCACTCCTCATCCAAGGTGTTTACCTACCACATGTGTCATATATCACCCCTGTATGCTGTCTTGTCTGTCTTCCAACCCAACCTACCTCCCCAAATATACCAACTATCCTTCCCCAATATACCAATCTCACCTTCACAAACAAGGGCAATGTGTCCCACATGGATGTCACACCAGACATAACTGTCCATTTTGCATCCGCTTAATATATATATATATATATATATATATATATATATATATATATATATATATATATGTGTGTGTGTGTGTGTGTGTGTGTGTGTGTGTTTGTATATATTTAGACATACACGTATATATATATATATATATATATATATATATATATATATATATATATATATATATATATATTTACTATACATACACAGGCTGGATTGTGCTTCCAGGAAGGGGGTGGGGTAGCTGTACTCTATAAATCTGAGTTAAATGTCACCATAGATGTAATACAACCACCTCAGATTAATAACTCAGAGATTCTTGCCACCAAATTGCAACTTAATAAAAATAAATGCATTAATATCTGTTTGTACATTCTCCCAGGTAACAATATATCTACACTTGAAGATATCCTGCACTGGCTATCATGTCAGTACCCCCAAGAAACCCTACTACTTGGAGACTTTAACATAGACTGGGGCACCTGTTTTGCAGAATCTCCAACCACCCATATTAACCTGCATGCATTTACACAAATCATATCTACCCCTACCAGGATAGTTAAACCCAACCAAAAAGAAAGCATACTTGACTGGGTACTCATAAATAGTCACCCCCAACTGTACACTTCTGGTACCCTCCCTGATGGCCTAAGCGATCACTTTCTCACATATGTAATTAAGCACAAAGCCATTAATTCCCAACAACCCTAACTCAGAAAGGTTAGAAACAATAAAAACTTTGACCCTGCCAAATTCCAACAAGAACTAAACTCATGCAATTCATCTATTCTAAAACACCTCCCCTTAGAGAAAGCAGTAGCATACTTTAACAACAAATTCCTTGAGATCCTTGATTTGCATGCACCTGTTCGTTCAAAGAGAACAAAGGCAAAAACTGCGCCATGGCTTTCTAAAGAGTCTAAACTCAAAATTACTCTTAGAAACAAAGCATGGGCTTTATGGCGTTCTTCTAAAGACCCCCAAGATCACATTAAATACACGCAATCCAGGAACGAAACTAAAAAATCCATTTTACAAGACAAAAAGCAATACTACTGCAATTTACAGACAGTAAATCAAAATAACCCTCAGAAGTTTTGGGCAGGTTCAAATAATCTACTACATCCTGGACAAACTTCAACCCCAATCCCTGCTGCTACTATTGATAAAACCCCTGAAGATGTTTCTGACAGTTTTAACCGATTCTTTACTGAGACAATTCAAGCCCTAGCTAGCCAACTACCTCCTAGCTCCCCTGGTCCTGAAAGTAGCACCCCTAGAAACCTACTCACGTTCAGCTTCCAACCAGTTGCCACTTCACTTATCCGTACCTTGATCAAAAAATTAAAACCCACTACACTTTCTGCTGATCAACTCCCTGCCAAGTACCTACAAAAATCAGCTGATGCTATTGCTTACCCCGTATCAATACTAA
This sequence comes from Protopterus annectens, assembly GCF_019279795.1. NCBI lineage: Eukaryota > Metazoa > Chordata > Ceratodontiformes > Protopteridae > Protopterus > Protopterus annectens. The sequence goes on along the minus strand of NC_056732.1, from coordinate 933,977,141 downwards.
TCAATCGAATCATAGTAGAAGCTAAAATTCCCTCCATCTGGAAAATATCCTATGTAATCCCACTTCACAAAGGAGTCAGCTCTACCGAATTCTCCAATTATAGGCCAATAGCTATACTCTCTCCACTTGCAAAGATTATGGAAAAATGTATTCATAGACAACTCATGCACCACATAATCCAGGATCACCTTATGGCCGACACTCAGCATGGCTTCCGTCCTCATCACAGCACTACTTCAGCCCTCCTAGCCTTTACCAACACCATAAACCATAATCGCAACAATAATTATATATCCTCAGCCTTCTTCTTGGATCTTTCCAAGGCATTTGATATGATTGATCACCAACTTTTAATCCACACACTGCAAACATTCTGTCTAGATACTATTGCCCTTCAGTGGTTTCAATCCTACCTGAATGGTCGACAGCAGGCTGTCCTCTGGCAGAACAAACTCTCTAACCTTCTACCTAACATCCTTGGAGTACCACAAGGGTCTATACTAGGGCCCTTGCTGTTCTCCATCTTCATTAATGACCTTTATACTGTCATCCCAAAAGTCAGCTGTATCCAATATGCTGATGACTGTACTCTGATTTTCTCAGCCACATCTCCAATAGAGTTATGGTCAGCTACCCAGACCACCTTTAATACAATAGAAAACTGGCTTTCTGAATGTCGTCTGATCCTAAATCCCAAAAAAACTAAAATGCTGTTATTTTCACCAACACGTAGGTCTACCACTTTCACCTTTACCATAAATTCAGATGATGGCACAATAATCTCCCCTGACCCCTCTACAAAACTATTAGGTGTTATCATAGATAATAATCTAAAATTCGACCTACATGTTAACCAAACTATCAAAACCATCAATAAAAAACTAGGGTCACTTTACAGAATAAAAGCCTTCCTAACCCCTCCAGCTAAAATTGCCATAGCTCGCTCTCACCTTCTTTCAACCCTTCTATATGCATCCCCTCTACTCTCGAATTTAAACAAGACTGTCCTTAACAAACTCTCAATTTGCTACAACCACATTGCCAGGTTTGCCACTGGGCTGCCTTTTAGGACACATCATTGCATCAATCTAAATCAGCTTGGGTGGCTTGAACTACCCAGTCTAATCCAGTGTAACCAACTGATTATGGCCTATAAAATCCTCTATAATCTGGACAATACTCCTGCACTTAAAAATATTATCACCCCCTATAACAATCCTAGACCGCTTCGATCCTCTAACAAACTACGAATTCAGACTAGCAAAATTAATAACACAGCCGGTGACTCTCTCTTTGCAAACTCTGTAAGTAGATCCTGGAACTCTCTTCCAGCTGATATTACCTTACTTTCCACCTTAGGTCAATTTAAAACTAGACTCAAACAACATTTGTCACTTAACTGTCTATGTCAATGTATCAAGCCTGGCTAACTCTCTCTAGAATGTGTATAAATCTGTTAACCAGCTTACTGTGTAATTTAATTTAATCCTAACTTGCTTACTTATGTAATCTCTGTAAATAGTCTGTTTGTAATATGTAATGCTGGTATTATGTAATGCTGTATCTGTTACCCTTTGAGTTTTCTCCCGGCCTCCGATGAAAATTGACATGCATCCAGTCGGACTATCCCGGTCAACAAATGTAAAATAAATAAATAATATATATATATATATATATATATATATATATATATATATATATATATATATATATGTGTGTGTGTGTGTGTGTGTGTATATATTTTGATTTATATATATATATATATATATATATATATATATATATATATATATATATATACAGCTCAAATGGTGTACTGGTAAATTGCTCTTACTATGGTGTATAGGGTCCTAGGTTCAAGGCATGACAGGGCTGAGTATTTCCCTTAGAGCCACGCATTCCAGGGATCTAAACCTGGTCATCACAATGAACAAAACATGCTAGAGGGATAGGTTCCTGTCCCAGAGACTCCCCATACTCTGGAATAGACTACCCATACATGTCAAACAGAGTGCCTCTTTGGCCCTTCTCAAAAGAAACCTTGACGACTGGATGGGAGATAGGAAATTCACCCTGGGGATCACGTCAGTCACCCTGCTAGACAGTGGACTAGGGAAGTAAATTTCTTGTATAGAAATAGCTGGGAAACTGTTATGGCTGGGCTTGTATAGGCCCTATTGAACTTATATATGTCTGTATATCTGTAGACATACACACACACACACACACACACACACACACACACACACACATATATATATATATATATATATATATATATATATATATATATATATATATATATATATATAGGGTGCATTCAAACATCAGGTCCACACTCTCTAACTCTCCTTCCTCCACAGCTGCACTGTTCTGCCTTGCTACAAAACAGACAGGTGTCACATGTGGACACAGCATAACATTAGAGAGTATATATATAGGGACAAATTGCAGGTAAGCCTATTACAGACCTATGGCTTTTGTGCATGATACATTTCACATTAACACAACTGTCCTGCAGGTGGTGGGGTCTGAAACTCATGTCTATCATAACATCATTACTTCCACCACCAGCTATTTGCCACAGTAATATACATGTCTTGAGGTACAGAACACACACTATGATAGCTTACATATTGTTATTCCGTGCTGATCTACACAGTTGACAGGTATGGCCCACTGCCCACAGGGCCAGATGCTATGTCCATAGCAGTTGTTCAGCAGGACATCATTACAACTCTTGATGGCACATATAAATCTTTCCACATCATATATCCCATTATTACAGACCAAATACTACATTCAATTACACGCATATATGTTTCACATACCTGTTGTAGTATTGTCATCTCTTCTAGGTACACTTTTATGTGTCCCCTGTATTATATAGGTTTGGTTTGTAGTTTTAGTTGTTTTAGTTATTTTATTATTTTTCCCTCTCTCTTTCTCTCTCTCTCTGCACTACAGGGATTGAGCTGCTTTGAATAGGTTGAAAACACAAATGCTGTGGACTGCAAGCACCTCACACCCAAACGAACGACAAACTTTCTGTAGATAAACTGTTTATTCAAAATAGTACTGTTAAGCGCTTTTCATCCCACCAAGTTCTGGGACTTCTTCAGACAACTGGAACAAGACAACAGCTACATTTAAATCAGTGCGTTGGCGCCAAAATACAAGTGCCGTGGCTAATTAAAATTTTAAAATGATTAAAAATGCATAAAAAACCTTGTAGTGGTCCGAAACCCGGGCCACATAACAACATATTAAATAAAACATCAAGAAGTCATTTATACATTATATTGTACATAACTTTAAATGTATTTTATTGAAGTTAATACGCTATTATAGCAGCTCCTGTGTGATCGCTTATCTTGAATTTGTGCATGAAAACCCTTATAATGGTCCGAAACCCAGATCACATAACAACATATTAAATAAAACATCAAGAGGTCATTTATACGTTGTATTATACATAACTTTGAGAGAAATGTATTTTATTGTAGTTAATAAACTGCTGTAGCAGCTCCTGTGTGATCGCTTATCTTAAATTTGTGCATACATGAATCCTGTAATTACGCGAGTTGTAAACACACATTTTATAAGGTGTATATGTATAAGAACTAATCATGTTGACAGACAAGTACTATAAAGTGAAACTGGAATTATGCACAGCATATATATGAATACTGTGCACCAAAAGAAAAGCGAGGGATATAGAAAAGGGAAACAAGAAACAGGGTTAGAATGGAAGAAAGCGGCAATTTTTATACTATTATGTATTTCTGTAGATAAAGATGCTATAAACATTACCATCTTACTACCATTGAAACACTATATACAACAAATATAGTCATTCATAGAATGTTATTATTATTAATTACATACATCAATCTACATAATAACTATACCATCTAGAATAAAGGTAGATGTATGACAAAGGCTCATAACGAAGTAAATTGACCTAAAGACACAAGCTTTTAAGCTTCAATATTGGGTAAAGGGAACATATCTCATTTAATCCTGGCATAATGCTGGCATTGCAAAGAATCTGCCAGAATAATTCCAAGATCTCTAATCGTACTTGATGTGGTCTATCCCTACCATCTAAAAGAACAGTATCTACTGCTCTGAATAAAAATGTGTGGTTAGGATTTTCTGCTATATATTTTGCTAAAGCATTGTCTGGTCTATTTTTCTTAATGGCATACAGATGTTCATAGACACGTTCACGTAGTTTTCTGTCAGTTTTCCCAAAATAAAATGTGGTGCATTGTTGACATTGGGCTAAATAAACTACACCTTTAGACTGACAATTAAATTTGTGTCTCACTTCATGTCACATTCCTAATGCTAAAAGTTTCACCTGTGTTCATATGTGAACAATAGTTACACATATTGCATTGGAACATGCCTTTCCTCCATGGTAATCCCTTTGTATCATCTTGCATTATTTGTTTAAGGTTCTTTCCTCTTTTCCAAACAATTCTAGGTTTTTGAGGTAATTTGTTCCTTACATCTTTGTCACTATTGATTATATACCAATTTTTATTTATAATTAAAGTGATGATGTCACTATCAGTACTAAATGGAGTTATAAATGCCAATTTTATTGATGTAGTGTCTACATTTTGAGCCTGTACTACTAGTTGGTTAGTACCACCCAAAATGGCTTGATATGTACCTGCTTCTCTTTTTGTCTTTACCTCATCAATCAGACTATCTATGAGTTGCTGTGAAGAGAAGTAGGTAATGTAATTAATAATAATAACATTCTATGAATGAATATATTTGATGTATATAGTGTTTCAATGGTAGTAAGATGGTAATGTTTATAGCATCTTTATCTACAGAAATGCATAATAGTATAAAAATTGCTGCTTTCTTCCATTCTAACCCTGTTTCTTGTTTCCCTTTTCTATATCCCTCGCTTTTCTTTTGGTGCACAGTATTCATATATATGCTGTGCATAATTCCAGTTTCACTTTATAGTACTTGTCTGTCAACATGATTAGTTGTTATACATATACACCTTATAAAATGTGTGTTTACAACTCGAGTAATTACAGGATTCATGTATGCACAAATTTAAGATAAGCGATCACACAGGAGCTGCTACAGCAGTGTATTAACTACAATAAAATACATTTCTCTCAAAGTTATGTATAATACAATGTATAAATGACCTCTTGATGTTTTATTTAATATGTTGTTATGTGATCTGGGTTTCGGACCATTATAAGGTTTTTCATGCACAAATTCAAGATAAGCGATCACACAGGAGCTGCTATATTAGCGTATTAACTTCAATAAAATGCATTTTTCTTAAAGTTATGTATAATATAATGTATAAATGACTTCTTGATTTTTTTTTTAATATGTTGTTATGTGGTCCTGGTTTTGGACCACTACAAGGTTTTTTATGCACTTTTAATCATTTCAAATTTTTAATTAGCCACAACGCTTGTATTTTGATGCCAACGCACTGATTTAAATGTAGCTGTTGTCTTGTTTCACTTGTCTGAAGAAATCCCACAACTTGGTGGGATGAAAAGCACTTAACAGTACTATTTTGAATAAACCGTTTATCTACAGAAAGTTTGTCATTCGTTTGGGTGTGAGGTCTTGCAGTCCAGAGCATTTGTGTTTGCACTTAGTTTTCCATCTGTTGCTGTTTCCAGTACTTTGAATAGGTTGCAGCATGGATTTTGTAGGTGATGCTCATGATCAGGTGATGGCCTCTGCACCAATCAGTGTTCACCACTTGCTAATTGCATGCAGCCAGCTGTGTAGTACTTCCAATTATCACTGTCATGGCAACCCACTTCTATAAATTACTACATCATGTGGGCATTGTCCCTTTACCTTTCCTGTATGGAAGACATCCTTTCTGTGTGTGGGCAGCAGTGTTACAGACAGCAGGTAGCAATACCTCTTACAACAGGGCTTGCAGACACAGGCCAAATACATATTTGCATAAGGCTCCAGACCTAAGGACAGTGTGAGTATTGTTGTTATATGCATTGTATACTGCTAGATTTACAGGGTTTGTGTGTACATGCTAGTTTAGCATGGAATGTAGTCTGTCTGCATAGCTCTCAACTGTGGGCCTATCCACATGATGGCCAGAGGATTGGCTGTTATGTTTTGTCTGTTCACCACACAGGTCTTGTCTCTGATATATCAGTGGCGTTCTGTACATGGCTACATCCATTTGTGTTTCTGACTTCATTTTAATGAGTAAAGGTATATTGCAACCAATCCTGTAACACCAACAACTTTCACAGTGTATAACAGCAATATTGAAAATATGGCCCTGTGTTCCAGCCTCTGTCCTCCACCTATATAACAGGCTTTGTCCATATATCATGCAGTAAGAGGTTGTAAAGTAGTGGCCTATCATTATGTAGTGCTGGCATTCCTGCCATCATTCCAGTGATGTTGTGGACCCAACACATATTGTGGGGTAGGGTCCATATATATGTGGGCTACAGCTGGACAAAACATGTGTGACTTTGTACAGTCCAGAGGTCAGTTGTAAGTCATTCTATGAGGGAGGGGTATGCACCATTTTTAACCTAGGCTATTACAACATGTGAGGGATATCAGTAGTAACACACTTGCAGGTATATGGCTGTTCATTTTCATACATTTCACAATGGGAACAGTGGTGGGCTAGTGCTTACTGTCTTACAGACAGTTCTGTTTGTCAGTGTGATAGTGATGTTTTAAGATAAGCATTGTTATGCAACAGATACATTTTCATTGTGACAACTTAATTCTTTCCCCCCTAAGGGTTGAGTACAGAGTGTAATTGGAGGCTGCTGAACTACATCTGTAATTAATTAGTGTTGATTGATTCTTATCTTCCAGGCCAGTGTTTCTTTACTGTTGTACTACTTAAAGGCCTTGGCCTGGACAACAACAAATGTTATGCTTTCAGATTACTGTATCAAATGTTTTTCTAGAGAGTAGCATTACTCATTTATTATGTATTTCAAACACCTAACTGCTATCTGAAATGGCATATACAACTGAAATAGTACACAAATAAACATTTCAATGTATGCAAACCTGTGTGTGGTGTCATATCCTTTGACTTCTCTGTGAGTGTATGTTTCATGCAATAATTGATTTTGTATGAAAGAATTAAACACTGGCCATTTTAAAAGGTGGCAACTGTAGGAATACTGGCTGTTCAATATGCTGTGCACCGTCTAAATATGTATATTCTTATACATACCTATATGTAGTAATATATGCATATGTGTTTGTATGTGTATATACATATATATATATATATATATATATATATATATATATATTTATTTATATGTGTGTGTGTGTGTGTATGTATCATTGGAATGTTTACTGCTTCCACATTGTACATTCCCTATGGTAGACAGACTGTTCTGCATGGTATGTTATTGATATCATCCTGACATCGTACAGCTGAGATGGATTACTGTTAACTTTTTGTGGCTGTTTTGTGTAGGGTTCTGGGTATCAGACTTGCAAGTGCTGGTTATTGTGTTGCAAGGCAGATCTATCCAGCTGTGGAGGAGGGGGAATGAAATTAATAATTACAAGAAGTACTTAATTTGGGTCCCCTCACCCCCATTAATGGTGCCTTTGGTCATACATTTATTTGTTGTGTTCTTTTATATATTTATATCTATATATCTATGTATATTACTTATATATATATATATATATATATATATATATATATATATATATATATATATATATATATATATATATATATATATATATATATATATATATATATATATATATATATATATATATATATATATATATATATATATATAGACATATATATGTATAACATAACGTATAAATGACCTCTTGATGTTTTAATGTGTTGTTATGTGATCTGGGTTTTGGACCATTACAAGGTTTTTATGCACAAATTCAAGCTAGGCGATTACACAGGAGCTGCTATATTAGCGTATTAACTTCAATAAAATACATTTTTCTTAAAGTTATATATAATATAATGTATAAATGACTTCTTGATGTTTTATTTAATATGTTGTTATGTGGTCCGGGTTTTGGACCACTACAAGGTTTTTTATGCACTTTTAATCATTTTAAATTTTTAATTAGCTGCGGCGCTTGTATTTTGGCGCCAACGCACTGATTTAAATGGAGCTGTTGTCTTGTTTCATTTGTCTGAAGAAGTCCCACAACTTGGTGGGATGAAAAGCTCTTAACAGTACTATTTTGAATAAATGATTTATCTACAGAAAGTTTGTAGTTCATTTGGGTGTGAGGTACTTGCAGTCCACAGCATTTGTGTTTGCACTTAGTTTTCCATCTGTTGCTGTTTCCAGTACTTTGAGTAGGCTGCATCATGGATTTTGTAGGTGATGCTCATGATCAGGTGATGGCCTCTGCACCAATCAGTGTTCATCACTTGCTAATTGCATGCAGCCAGCTTTGTAGTGCTTCCAATTAACACTGTCATGGCAACCCACTTCTATAAATTACTACATCATGTGGGCATTGTCCCTTTACCTTTCCTGTATGGAAGACATCCTTTCTGTGTGTGGGCAGCAGTGTTACAGACTGCAGGTAGCAATACCTCTCACAACAGGGCTTGCAGACACAGGCCAAATACATATTTGCATAAGGTTTCAGACCTAAGGACAGTGTGAGTATTGTTGTTATATGCATTGTATACTGCTAAATTTACAGGGTTTGTGTGTACATGCTAGTTTAGCATGGAATGCAGTCTGTCTGCATAGCTCTCAACTGTGGGCCTATCCACATGATGGCCAGAGGATTGGCTGTTAAGATTTGTCTGCTCAGGTCTTGTCTCTGATATATCAGTGGCATTCTGTACATGGCTACATCCATTTGTGTTTTTGACTTCATATTACTGAGTAAAGGTATGTTGCAATCAGTCTTGTAATACCAACAACTTTCACAGTGTATAACAGCAATATTGCAAATATGGCCATGTGTTCCAGCCTCTGTCCTCCACCTATATATAGATGTGTGTATATATATATATATATATATATATATATATATATATATATATATATATATATATATATATATATATATATATATATATATGTATATATATATATATATATAGATATATATATATATATATATATATATATATATATATATATATGGGTTCCGGATGTTTGCTCGAATGAGCAAACATCTGAAACCCAAATGGCCTGGAATACTTACACGAAAGTGCTTTTCACCGAAGAAGCACTTTTGTGTAAGTATGCCTGTTGCGGAGGCTGTACTATGGTGTGGGTAAGGGAAAATTCCCTTTTCCCCACTGTAGTGCGGATCTTGGAGGGAGAATATTAAAGAAGGGAGGGTATTGGGGGTACAGCCCCCCACATGGGGGGGTGCAGGGGGGGCGAATCCCCCCTGCTAAAATATTAATGTAGTGTTTTTTTTGTAACACACTTTAACAAAAGCGTTTTTCAGATAAAAGCACTTTCGTTAAAGTGTGTTCAATTGTTATGGATTCGGACATTTGCTTATTCGAGCAAACATCCTAGATCCATATATATATATATATATATATATATATATATATATATATATATACACACACATACATACAGACATCTGCATATATAAATACATTTCTCCTACTGTTGAATGACTGAGAAAACATCACATTTGTTTATGTCTGACATGGCTTAGTGGTAAATCACTTTGTGTGCAGGGTCCTTAGTTTGAGACTTGCAAGGGCTGGTTATTTTGTTGCTGGGCAGAACAGGGGCTGTTGGAGACAGAGTGATTAAGGCACTTTAAAGCAGTTGTAAGTGGGCTTCTGAGAGTTTGCGAGGAGCTAAGCGACACTTACATGAGCTTAGGTTTGCTTGCTGCTACTTATGGCAGCTTAAACCTGCGCTAATTTCAAATAAAGAAAAAAAGGGAGATAGGAAAGTGGTGAAATTGGGGAAAGCAAGGAGACAAACAAGAGAAGAAACAAGTAGGGATGTGCAGGATGGGTGTAGGAAAGGACCATAGCTCTGCATTTTTTGGCAGTAACAGCTGCTTTCAATGTGGGCAATTTTGAATTTGGAGCCTTACACCCTACAGGGAGGTGTGTGGGCATCATACAATACGGATGATTGATAGGGTTAGATTGTGTGTTGGGTACATGTCTCTGGGCAAAATGCAGAGCTATGTATGGGACGTGCTTTTTTGTGGGACAGATGCCCTTTTTATTTAAGGTGAAAGTGGGAATGTTAAGGCAGGATTATTGGTAAGTGTGGTGAGGGAAGTTTGGTAGGAGAGGTTGCATTTGCAGACAGGCAAGACAGACAAGACAGCAGACAGGGGTGGTTTATGACACATGGGGGTAAACACCTTGACAGGGAGGGTGGTTAGGAATCAGAGGTTCATCAGCCCCCAGATGGTAATGGTGGAACTGATGTCCCCACCCAATTGCAGTCACCACTATTCCTTCACAACCCCGAAGGTGGCTGTGCTGGGGGCTGGGCGGGAGGGGCCACCTGCCCCTCTAGCTGTGACAGCCTACCCTCCACCTGGCGCAGGTGGTCATCCAGCTCCATCTGGAGGACACTGCACACCATGCCACAGACCTCATCCTGGGTGACAACTTCCTCACTGTGCCCACTTGGAGGGGGGGTGGCAAGCTCTATCCCCTGCAGTGGTGGACCAGCAGATGAGGGAGGTCTGGGTTGGGTCTCATACATGCTAGTACCCGGTGCCTTGGCCAGGTGGGGTAGGAGAGGCAGATCTGTTGGGATCTGCAGTGCCACATGTGCTATGGTGTGGAAATTAACAATGAATATTGGTTAGTCATGCACAACACATTACAACATTAGTCAAAATAGCATGCATGGATATTTTGATTTACCCAAAACAGTGCAATTATAACAGTGCCATAGGAAACAGAACCCTTGCATATATGGAATGACATTCAGGGTTGCAACAGCATGCCAGTTAGTGGTATGTAAGGCAGGCAATAAGATGATTATTCAACAGGGAATATTAGTATGCACACAGTTTAAACAATGATAAACCAAATGGAATAACAGTCCAAGCAGTAGAGGTTTGTTTAGGAATATACCTGTGTTGGTTTCAGTGTGATGGTTGGATCAATTGAGTGGTGGGGGAAGAGAACAGATTCAATTGGCAACTGTTATCAAGTATATTTGTCAGTACATTACTATTCACTACTCTACATTCTGACCACGCTTACACTCTACCTGGGCCATGGGGCTGCTACAGCACAACAACAGCTGTAGATACCAACAGAGTAATTGTACCCTTATTTTAGTTATGCACATCAGACCTTTTTCTATACCAATTTCTTTACCTGTGGGCCTGTGCAGATGAACTGTGTGCACATTACATTGCTGTTTCCACACATATTTCAGATTCACATATTAGCTGCAGTCCCTGGAGTTTGTGTTGTGTCTTTCACATACATCTACTGTGAAATTCTCTGTGTGCAGGTTTCTTGTCAACTAGGGAAACTATCCGTGACAGTGTGACACTTGAGGGGCTTTTCTCGGCCAGACTGCAGAGTGTGGATATCTAGCTTGCATCTATTTGTAGGACTAGGGCTGATCAACACAGAAATTGTACACCTTTCATAGTTATATGCATCATACTAGTATTTCTATTCAGATTTCTTTAACTGTGTGCCCTGTATGGAAAATATATGTGTTGCAGTGCATTATTTTTTCTATTCACATTGCAGTTTAAAACCATAGAACCAGACTGAGATGTTAGTGGCAGTCCCTGGATTCAAACCGTGCTGTGTGTACAAAATTGAACTACAGGCCTAGTCCTTATCAGACTGAGCTACTGGGGAGGTGTGGGTTGCTTGTGACATTTCTAACTAGTACATATTTTTGTGCACAGCACTTTTATTATGACATGTTGCATTATTTGTTTCCCATTTTCAGTACAAATTATGAATACACAACAGACACTGGTGTCACTGTTTGTGAAATGTGCACATTAGTTGGATTGCACATTTGACTGTTTACAACTACATACTGCAACTTAGATTCCTGAGTACACAGTGTAGGTTTTAGGTCTGCACCTGTTAGCGTTATACATTTCTCAGTACATTCACAGCTATATACGGCTGAAATTGAAAGGTTAACACAGGACAATGCTGGCAAACAAACAAGTAAAACAAATTCTGATGGAAATATGTACTGTTGCTTTTTTCCAGTTATTTGACATAACCTTTCTAAAGTAGGCAGCAAGCAGTGCTAAATCAGTTCACCTCAGTTAATGCATTCTGTGGGACATACACATTTCTATTTTCAGGTACAAGTGAGATGACAAACACCAGTGTTTGGGATCACCATTATTAGTTTTGACATATATATCTGTGTACGACTCAGAACTCCACAAATACTATTCCTGCATGATCTGCACAGGGGAATGCTTTTCATTTCTAACTGTTACAGTAGCCCTGACATGGAGCTTTCTTGGCAGGTTCACTCAGACACACTCATACATACATATTCTAATATTCCTCTCCTGCGTATTGTACCTTGTTTGCTACATATATCTGTATTACACAGCAGCTGGGAATACTCCATTGTAATACTGGCAGCCTGACAAAGGCATTTATTCCTGACTTTTACAGAACAATTATATATACAGGCAGTACTACCATTACTATAATTTTGATTTCTTACTGCTAATAGTAGGCAGTATTCTGTACTCATTATACTGTTAATGCAACCGGGCCAGTCACTGGGCATGAGCCTGCACATTCTGGGACCTCTCTGCAGCAGCTATATGGGGAGACATCACACATTAATCACACCTGCACAGTCACAAGTTGAACGTTTCCCATACTTAGAGATACATAAGACTGCATACTTACAGACAGGTGGGACATCCTGCGCTCAGGCTTCTTGGATCCACTGGTCTAAGTGTGTGCCCCTCCTCCACTTCAGGTCATTATGGTGATGACATACCTTCTCACCAATCCAGGGTATGCCAGTGGCACTGGTGAGATCACGTGCAAGCTGGTCCCAGGCCTCCACTTTGTAATGCAAGCCCTGGTACTGGCCCTGCAGCAGCCTGCTGTCATGGTTTTTAATTAGGAGCCCAACCATGTCCCTGGACTCCTGGATGCCACAATGTTGTGCTTGGAGGCGCACACCTTCTCCAATGCCAGCCATTTTTGTCCTGCTGTGTGTAATCCCAAATGGTTATGACTGTATTCCCACCTGTGTGGTTTAAATAGGGCAGTTTTCCTGCACTTTTTCTTAATTGTCCAGTTTTAGTATGCTACACTATGCTTAGCTCCATGCAAATCCACATAGCAATGCTTACACCAGCTAAGCAGAGCTGAAAGCAGGTAAGCAATGCTTACACTAGCAAAGCATTCCTTAAATCACTTTTTTCATTAAATTTTTTAATTATTTTTTACATTTATATTTTACATATTCCCACCCCTACTGTGCTATATGTGAGCCATATGATTGACATCTATCATTCACATTTCTTAAAAGTTTATTAAATAATTTGACAGAGGGTGGATTCAAACTGAGCATGTTCTACATGTTATACCATGGCAGTACCACTATGCTACAGCAGCTTGATGATGTTTTCTATCACAGTAGCACTTGTTTATCATTTTCAGGATTTCAGCCAGGCTAAGCATAGCAGCATGCTGTGCAGAAAAGCTGTGCAGCACTTCAACATCAGATTTCATGAAAAAAAAAAAATATTTCTTTTTATTTTTTATTCCTTTCCACTTGCTGTACTGCTTCCATTCATGTAGGGAAAGAGTGCATACATTTGGGGGTGTGCACTTGAAGGCTGCTGCCTTCTAGGTGCTTGTGGTTTTTATTTTTTTTTTCAGTGTCCTTGGACAGTGAAATGTTAGCTATTTACATTTCAGTGTCGGCGGACACTTGTTTACTATATAATATTAGAACCAGGCTCTAATATTATATAGTTTGACAGTCATCTGTGCCAGAAAGTGCCATATGGCACTTTCAGAGCGAAGGGGGCATGTTTCAGGTACAGGCACTGCTGACACATACCCCCTGCGCTCGTTCTTGGTTCGTGTCTATTTAGTTTAGATAGCAGCGCACCTTCATGCATATACAATGCATGCTATCCTAAACAGACACGAACGACTCCGTGCAAGAATAGCCTTAATCTTGCATGGAGGTTCGTGAATCCAGAGGATTGTTATTATTAGACTGTTTACTTATTGTTGTTGGGGGAGCACTGTCTTGCTCAATATAAAATGGATTGTTAACTTCACTAAAAATTTATCAATTGAAATGTCATTATTCTGTACGTTTATGGCATTCCTTGGAACATCATATTTTTCTCCAACCTCCAAAGCTTAAATTGAATCATGAATACATACTTGTCCAATTAGGTTATTGTTGTCCATTACTTGACATGGTAAAGAGATGGTACAAGGTAAAACACTCTGAGACATTAACACCTCCAAGTAGTTACTAACTTGTGAAACTGCTGTACTTAACTTCTGAGCCAGGGCCACAATATCTTCCGGAACAGAATGTAATGAAAGATTGAACAAGGTATCCTGAGTAAACATGTCTTCAGCTATGTAGGACAACCACTAAAAAAATGTATTTCAAAACATACTAGATTAGTATTGTGGAGCAAAAAAATCAAATCAATAAACAAAATACACAAAGTGCAGTGGCTAAACCAACACGTTTTGATACTAGTAAGCGCTTTCATTCTGTCAAATAATAGACTCAGAACATCATTAGACATAAAAAGTTCTTGCTTTTTCAAAAACAATTTAAATACCCTTAGTAAAATTAGATGGATATAGATAGATATAGATATATGGGTATATACAAAATTTAACACATAATTAAACTGAAAATGTTTGAACAGCAAATAATTGAAAAATAATTTGACCTACCACCTGAAACATCAGAGAATCTGTGTTATTTTCAGGGTGACATGCTCCCCTGCACTACCCACATTGGAGGTTATTCCTCCACATCCCCTGCTACTTAAATATAACAACTCCAGGATCCCACAACAACAGAAAAATGATACATTCCTTCTGTTTTTTGTATTATGATTTCCCACAAAAAATGCTAACTCTGGGTGACCATCTGAGTCTCTGATCACTCTTGGCCCAGTCAATTTGACATATGTACAGCTGGGGGTATTTACATCAAATAAAGGTAAATGTACTGTTTAAGTTAGTATAAGCACTGCAGAGGTTGACATCTATAAAACATAAGGCAGACACACACATGATGCAATTTAGTAGCTGTGGTAAGATGATTAATGTTGCTAACATTTACATGGTGCAGTGCATACATATACACATCCACATATACATGTTAACACCAGAAAATCTCTGAGAGTTTAATCTATTGTGAAGTAGGTCAACAAATGAGGAAAGGAAGTTAGTCCTTCATAAACCATACATCATCCTCTGACACCACATTTTGAAGATTGCCTTTTCCCATTGCTCCTACCTTTACTGTCTAATCTCCAAAAAAAACAAAAAAAAACCATATTCATTGCTCTTTGACTTCCTGGCTATGAGCTATAAAAAACATACCTGGTGGCTTTTGATCACCACCAAAACTCACCTTTCACAGAATTTAAACATGCTCTGCATTGCTGTACTTAAAGTTGTCTTTATGTTTAACGCCTAATACATATATACTAAAACTACAAAATTAGAGTTTACATAAAATTCTGCTTATATTGGCTTGTACAACTCCACTTTCACATTACAGTAATTATTTGCCATATAATTTGATTTATTCTGAAAACATATTTTTTACCATTAGTGGAGACTGGTTATGAGAGGAGATCCTGGAAAATCTTGTTTGAAAAGCTGACATATCTCTATTGCAGTTTGTAAATGCTGTATCTTTCTGAACAAAAAAAATGTCACTGTATGGCATTTAATGTAAGTTTGACACAAAGACTTGCTGACTATTGTGCAATATCAGGGGACTTTATTCTGTTCTGGTTAGAGATGAGAAAATCCTGTAGTAATTGTTAAAATGTATCAAACACCATGGTAGCAGCTTGAATATCAAGTTCTGTTTATTAAGGCAACCAACAGTCCCACTGAATAGTTGCTAACCAGTTTGAAAGTTATAATTGAATAATCAGAAGAACAATAACAGCAAACTGGTTTTGAGAAAAAAAATCATAAGTGCTTTCTAAAACAAGAGAAATCCCCTAAAACACTGTTTTATGGGGTAGTGGTTCAAGTGAGTTGTAATACATATATCCTGGTGTCAGGTTTCTCCAGCTTCCACTGTGGGTTTAAATTTTATAAATAGAAACAAATAATTTCACTAATAATCCAACTTCTATTTTTATTATTTTTACCATGACTTATGGATTCATGTTGCTTTTGTTTTCATTTATTGTACATAATCATGCAGGTTAATCTCTTAATCTGTTACATTATTCCTTCACATTCTGACTTTCTGGCACATTTTATACATGACAGTCTACCTGTCTCTATGTCTCTGCATTTTTCATACCTCCAGTTTCTGCACTGTGTTCTGTCAGTTTTACAGTCCTGCAAAGTGGCTTAAGTTTCTTTACTTTGAACAAGTTTTCCCTTTGCTGAACACTATCCTGTCTGTGGGAATTACTCTCTGAAGTATTTATAAACTGATTTATTATTGACTATCTTGCTAACTACATCCATACATATGACTTTTGACTCCCTTTTTTTACTTATTGGCTTTCTATCTATTGCCACTTTTTTCACTTTTGAAATAATACTTTCTTCTACCCTTCAGTTTGCTTAACCTGCATGTCTCGCTATATTAGCGATCTTGCAAAATCAAGAATGTCTGCTAACATTAAATCTGGCCATGAAAACAGCTTTCTCATCCTTCCCCCTGGATTGCAAGTTTGAATTATCCATTTCTTTTGGCTAGTACCCCTTCACCATCACATCTCCGCCCCCACTGTTCTATTGACACACTTATTTCTCCAGGTCCAAGGGCTCACTTTCAAGGTTTAGCTTAACCTGGAGCTGAGTTGAACATCCAGTGGTATTGCAGTCATCCTTAAGGGTCTTTGATTTTTTTAGGCGTAAGTCTCTTGCCTGTATACCAACAACATCAGGCTGGGCAGTAAGCAGGGAGAAATCTGAGCATGTCTCTGCCATTGGTCCATAGATAGCCACATCTACATTTTCCTACTTCCTCCAGCCTGGAATCTTCCCTTTCAGCTCTACCTTCTGCCAGAGCTTCACTAGAGAAATACTGTGTACGCTGATTCCCAAAATGGGCTTGCCCATCCTCCTCCTCCTTACCTGCATTATCAAGCACCTGAGGCAGTAATTAAACTCAGGTCAACTGGGCTACAGTCAGGGCATTATCTCCCTCTTTCACCTACACAGGTGAATTATCTGTGTTTTGATTTATTTATTTATTTATCTTTGAAAATTTGCATTTCTTTTCTAATGTTTTCACTATTACATTTGTGCTGTTTTATGTTTCTCCTGCACAACTATTCTTTCTTGTAAATTTCAGACTTTACATTTTTCAAAGGTTGAATACTTGTCTAAGTTTTTCAGGCATCAGTAACATTCTCCTTGGTTGTGAGATGATCCAATGCAAAATGTAATATGTTTTTCAATAATTTATTTGTGTTTATATTACACCAGCTGTAGTTATAAAATGTAGCCACTGATTTCTTCTTTTGTGAACTTAGACACCATCACTTTCAAATGCTGACAAGACTGGTATTACCTAAAGAGAAGTTCTTTAATATACTCTTAAGCTATTGGAAAATGGCTGCCTTTATCTTTGTTATGTGGGCTACCTAATGTACTTGTTACCCCTTTATTAGTTCTGCTTTGCTTTATACTTTTTCATTTTAAACCCTCAATGTTTACCTATAGTCTGTGTATATGACTGCTTGTTTCAGGTGCTTAAAAACGATGATAACCCGCAAAATGGCTTCTATGCAATAAAAATACCAAGAACCAAGAGAAAATAATTGTGAGGCAGTCCCAAACAGACCACTTGGCAACACTTAACTGACAAATGAAATAAACTTTTACATTTATTGGTTAACTGTCACAGAGTAGTCTATTTGGGACTGCCTCTGAATCGCAATTCTTTTCTCTTGGCGTTTAGAAAAAATATACAAATATTATAGAATCAAACACTTGTTATACTTTTCAATATGTTTAAATTCCTTATTTAGCGCTTCTGCATAATGAAATTTGTTTTCATAAACACAACAAGGCCGATTAATGCAATTCAAGTAAAGTTATGGCAAAGGCAACACTTAAAAAACAGGCTTTTCTGTATATAAAGATATGCTTGATGCTGTGTCTGTGAGAAATGTGAATTAAAGTTACAAAGCTGCTGCAGAAGTAAGGAACTAATCATATCTACTCAACAAACAAACTGTTGTAATTTATAGCTAGCCTTTTCAAACAGATTTCCCGATTCTAGGCACATATACTCTTAGAAAGAATCACCAGCACAATGTACTATTTCAGAAGCATATGGAAAATTCAAAGGGGATCATGTCTGACCAGTAAGCTGCTTGCAACCTCACAACTGATCAACTATATCTTCACAAGTCAATTCTAGGGGAAGACTGGACTTACAATGGCAGGAAGGAGAAATTCTTCAAGCAGTTAACCAAATTTAGGTGGTTGGTATGGCAGAAGCATCAGGATAGTGTTCAATACTTGTTAGATGACTATTTCTGGGCTTTGGTTGTAAAACAAAGTTTTAACTGGAGCTTTTAGGACTTACAGTTACCAGCCAGTTTTTAAACATCATACTTATGTGTAATAGGTTTGTCAAATCCATGTTTTTAATATATGAGCACTGTTTTTACAGCACGTTGTAATGTAGATTGCAGTTTGCTAGCATGGGGACTATTGTTATAGAGACCTATGTTATAGTTAACAAAGAGAGAAGAAAAAGAATGAGAAAGAAAGAAAGACAATGAATTGCTGTCCTACAGTCAGCATGTATGACATGTTGTCAATGTTAAGTCTTAGCTGACATATTTGAAAAGTATCAGCACTGAGCATACAACTGCTATAATGTTAAAATGTTAAGTATTAGAGCCTTACTTATTGTTTTTAATTAACATTGACCATTTTATTTGTACAAATCAAAGTAGGTGCCATTGTTACGCAGCACCTGAAGAAGTTTTTTTGCATAGATTTAACCTTGTCAGAGGGTCAGCATTGGAATTGAACTTAAAAACATCTTAATATCATGCATTTTCTGTGCGACATATATTTGTTGAAGTGTACATAAAACATACCCCCTGTGATTTGTTCTAGATGGTAGCTTTCCTAAGTGTTATAATGCTTATCATAATCCATATTGATATTCACAATGATTACAACCATGCTAAAGAAAACAAATACTGCTATTAAAGGGCTATACCTGGTCAGGCTGCACAAGAGTGAGAAAGAATATAATGGAATGCAGAGGAATAGACAGAATTATTGACTGAAAACTTTGCTATAGTCTTCAAGAATGAAAGAAGTGGGAGTGTGGAATGGTGGAAACGAGACAGGTCAGTGAGGAGAACAGTAGATGGACAAAAGGTTAGAGAGGATGAAAAGGGAAGTGAAATGAATGCCTTAAGGATCTTGTCTCAAGGTGTGAAATTACCTTTATTTTTTATTTAAAAATGTGTTTGCATGCATCATTATGCATATGAACACTTTTTTATAGAAATAAAGATTGTTGCACATCCATGCATTAAAAAAAAACTGTTTTTAAATATTGCTTCCGAATGACGAAGACTCAATGTAGTAAGCCTAGTTTATGGCATTAATATTCATAGGAGGTCAGGGAGCTGTTACGTCATTCAGCATTCCAGCTATAATACTGCTGTATTAGCATAGGGAAGTAATTGTAAATTAATTATATCATTGCCAAATTAATTAATTAATTAATAATTAATTGTTAAATTAACAGTTTGGCAAAAAGCTAATTATGTCTGACTATCTCCTGTCTCAAAAAGATATTTTGCAAGGTCTTGAAAAGGAAAGACATACAGCAGGATTCAACAACAATGATACAGAGTAGAATGTGCAACAGCTCTGACGTGGTGTACACCTGCATTCATCTGCAATTCAAGAATAGTCTGTTTATGTGCTGCATACCACTGTAAAAACATGTCTATTGTAATTTGTGTGTATACTGATCATGTCTAAATATCTAAATGCATCTGCAATTTTTCAATGTGGAGCTTTTCTCCCCGGGTCTCTACTGAAAAAGGGCCTTTTCAGCTCAGTCAGACACCCCCGGTTAACAAATGAAAAATAAATAAATTTATGTTACACGCGCTGTAGTAACTGCATCTTGCAACAGAGCAAAATCCCTGAATAGTGCACCAGCAGCCACATATGACAGACCATTACATAAAAATGTTCTCCATGGTGGATGCAGTATATAGGTTCATAATGTTTGGTTGAAGGAGGAGAGGGATATCTGTGTACATAAGGCAATTGTAACATTGTCTCAAAATGCCCAGATTCACTAGTTGGACTGGAGAGTACACCTGAAACTGCCCTTTGGACATGTCTGGATAGGTACAGTGAACTGTTTTACTGATTGGCTGGTAAGGTCGAATAGAGAGCCTTGTCCTTCTCTACAGTACAAGGGGGGGTCTAGTGCTAAGGTTAATTAGTGCTTGCTATGAGTTTTGAGCAAGTGCCGGGATGAGAAGTGAATTGTTTGACTGCTTAAGTTGAAAGTTTGTCTAGTTTAAAGGGTAACATTGAAGAGTAGACCTTGTGTAGCTGGGAATAGTTATACCCAAGCTAACCATCCAGGAAAAAAAGGTAATTGTTCCCCTCTATTCATCACTCATTAGACCCATTACAGAGTACAATGCCCCTTTTGGTATGTACCTCACAAGACATCTACAACAACTGGAAAGGCCACAGAAATACCTCACAAAGAGGATTACCAACCTCAAGCAGATGCCCTACGCAGACCATCTCAAAAACCTCCAGCTTTACTCTGTCGCATATCGCCTACTCAGTGGCGATCGCTGCCTAACATACAAAGCTATGCCAAACCCAGAGCTGTTGGACATGCTCCATGTAAAGAAATCCCAATCCCTCTGAGCTACACCCTCTAATGAACTAAACCTTGTCACCACAATGAACAGAACATGCTGGAGGGATAGATTCCTGTCTCAGAGACTTCCCATTCTCTGGAACAAACTACCTACCTATATCAAACAAACCTCCTCATTAGCACTCTTCAAGAAAAATCTTCATGATTGGATGGAAGATAGGAAATTCACCCCGGGGATCACTTCTGTGGCTCTGCTTGACAGGGGCACAGGAAAATAATTTTCTTGGATGGCAAAAGCCAGGGTACCATTTGGCTAGGCTTATATAGGCCCTAGGGCCAATAGACTAGTACCTACCTATGAACCTATACATGTCAAGCAGAGCACCTCAATGGCCCACTTCAAGAGAAATCTTGATGAGTGGATGGGAAATAGAAAGTTCACCTTGGAGATTACTCCAGTGGTTCTACCTGATAGAGGCACTGGGAACTAACGCTGGGTGGCACAATGCCAGGGCACTTCTATAGGCTAGGCTTGAAACGGTTCCAGGGCCATTAGCCTAGTACAAACCTATGAACCTATGAACCGGCACTGCCTGCAAATGTGGGTTTTATAGCAAGGAAATGAAAGAGATAGAAATTAGCCCAAAATTGCCAATAAACTACTAATTTCTGGGCTGAAACCACTCCTCCAGGGACAGATAGGCTGCTCAAAGCTCCCTCTCTCACAGTGAACAGAGAAACTTCCTTCTATCCAAGTAAGGTATGGACAAACACAGAAACTTGTAACACAGCCCTGAATTCAGCACTAACCTGAAAACTGGCTATACTAGCTTAGAAAGGTGGGAAAACAAGTATTTTTCTTTGTTTTTTTTTTTTTCAGAAAAGAAATCAGATACAATCAAAAAAACACTTTAAATGCACAGAAATGGCTATCACACTTGAGTGTATAGCCTACAACAGTTAAACAGGTAATTTATACACAAAAATGACTTTGTTAAAGTGCAGGCAGTAAAATAAGTACAGTATGTAGCTGAAACAAGGTTTTTAAATCACAGAAACTCTAGAAAATCTGAGTTTTAGGAGGAATTAGCTAAAGACAGCAAGAAAATGCAGAAAAATGATACTTAATCACTCCAAAGTCTTTCTTTTGTCTCTCTGCTGCTGTAGAACTCTGTAGGGCACCAGGCAGGAGCTTGATGAGCTGTATACAAGCACAAAAACCTCGCAAATGCGGGTTTTATAGCAGGGAAATGAAAGAGATAGAAATTAGCCCAAAATGGCCAATAAACTACTAATTTCTGGGCTGAAACCACTCCTCCAGGGACAAATAGGCTTCTCAAAGCTCCCTCCCTCTCTCACAGTGAACAGAGAAACTTCCTTCAATCCAAGTAAGGTATGGGCAAATACAGAAACTTGTAACACAGCCCTGAATTCAGCACTAATCTAAAAACTGGACTATACTAGCTTAGAAAGGTGGGAAAACAAGTATTTTTTTGTTTTTTTCTTTTTGTCAGAAAATAAAGCAGATACAATCAAAGTGTGCCATGCAATCACAGCCCTTAAGGCAAAATAACATACCCAACACACTAGTAATAGGTGACTCTATAGTCAGGCACACTGATGTCCCACTCAATAGGCTGAACAAGGAGAAGGTTACTGTTAGCTGCCTGTTTGGTGCCAGGATCCGCCACATAACACAAGCACTCAAGTCACTCCAGAACAAGTACAAATATGACTCTGTCATTGTCCATGTTGGTGTGAATGACCTGAGCTATACCTCCCTGGACTACATGAAAAGAGAAGTGGAGGAGCTCTCTGATCACGTAGCCCAGGCAGGTGTGACCCAGATCCTGAGTAGCATCCTGCCCTCACCAAGAATGATACTATGGTATAGAGAAAAAAATATCAATTTCAACAATTGGCTAAGCTTCTGATGTCATTCAAAAGGAATCCTGTGTCTGTCAGTCTGTGATGACATGCTCGACAAGCCATGCTGCTTCACTAGAGACGGCTTGCACCTGTCACCCTTAGGCTTTCGAATACTGGCGAAGGCTCTTGCCACCCCCATAGTGCCTTTTTTAGGCAAGGCTCAAAAGACAGACCCACTGCCGCAAATAGCACAAGTAACAAAAAACTGAGGGTAATGCTACTCAATGCCAGAAGTCTAAACCTCAAAATGCATGCACTCGAGGCACTCCTCAGTATAGAGAAAATCAATATATGTGCAGTAACAGAAACCTGGTTTAAGGCTCCAGAGAGCACCCCAGCACTACCAGGCTACAACTTATACCATACATTTTGGCCACAAAACCCGGACTGAAATACAACAGGCGGGGGAGAATCCATATTCTTCAAGGATACCCACACCTCCAGGTTAGTGGCACAGCATGATGCTTCAGAGATCATCCACGTGCAACTAACAATGGGCAAAACTGCTATTCAAATTATAGCATGCTACAGATCACCCACCATGTCCCAGGACTCCCACTCCATATTCCTGGAAACACTGGGAAACATAAAGATACTACCAAACACCCTGATATTGGGTGATTTCAATTACCCAAACATTAACTGGGAGAACTACTCAAGTACAAACTCACTTGCCCAACATTTCCTAGAATTTATAAACTCAAATGCCCTGGATCAACTGGTCAAAACCCCCACCAGAGGTGACAACATATTGGACCTGGTCATCACCAACATGGGCGACTGGTGTTCCACACCAGAGGTCAACCTTTTGCTGTTTAGATCCGACCATAAACTAATCACTCTGGATATCTACATTCCGCCACCACCCCCGGTAAAAAAAAACTACCGTGAAAAACTTTTCAAAAGCAAACTTCACGTTACTTAAGACCGAGGTGGGAAGTTTCAAAGCCCCCATGCTAAAGGATAATGCTGTCCAAGCTGCAAAATTCTTCACTAATGCACTCTACGGGCACCTACAAGAATGCATGGATTGTGCTATCCCAAACAAAACCAAGACTCACTCCTTCAAGAAAAGGAAACCAGTCTGGTGGACCCCTGCCATAAACAAGCTATACAATAGAAGGAGGAAACTAGTACAGAAAAGAGTAAAATCCCAAGAAGGGAAGACATCCCTGATCAGTATCAGTAAGAAACTACATTCCCTCATAAAATCATCCAAGGTTAGCTTCAAAAGAAAAATTTCCATGGACTCCAAAGATAACCACAAGGCATTCTTTAGCTATGTCAAGAATCTAAGTGGCAATTCTCAGATCTGCTCGGCGTTAGTGCAGAATGGCATAAAATACACTGAACCGACCGATATAGCCAACATCCTGGCAGACAGGTTCAGTGCAAACTTCACCCTCCTCTCACCCCCAAAAGGGCCCATAACTATACCAGAAGAATGTAGTGCCCCTGAAATCACAGACACTCAGGTTAAAACAGCCCTCTCCAAAGCCAAAAACACAGCATCAATGGGACTGGATGGTGTTCCAGGCTGCGTCCTACACAAGCTCAAAGATTAACTAACTCCTCACCTAAACACACTGTTTAAACTCAGCCTCTCCACAGGCTATGTGCCCACAGAGTGGCGCACAGCAACGGTTATTCCGCTCCACAAAGCTGGAGCCACAATGGACCCTGGGAACTATCACCCTATAAGCCTGACTAGCTTGGTCTGCAAAGCTATGGAGTGCATCATCATGGATCTCATTAACAGAGACATTGGGAACCTCCAAACACTGGACCCTACCCAGTTTGGCCTTGTTAGGGGCAGATCATGCCTCCTAAACCTGGTGGAATTCTTTGAGACAGTTACCAAGGCTATAGACGAGGGAAAAGTGGTCCACACAGCATACCTATACCTTGCAAAGGCCTTCGACACCATTCCCCACTCAGGTATTATAGACAAGCTCACCAGCCTGAACATAAACCCCTATGCCATGAGATGGGTTGCCAACTGGCTCATGGACAGAACCCACATGGTAAGAGTTGCAAGAGCTAGATCTGACTCTAAACCGGTTACAAGTGGCATTGCCCAGGGCTCAGTCCTAGGACCCCTCCTGTTCTGCATATACTTCTCAGAGGTACAGGCAAGCACAGGAGGACTATGGCTGACCACATTCACAGACGACTGCAAACTAGGGGCTATAATTGACTCTCCGGTTGACACAGCTATCCTCCAAAAGGGTCTCACTGAGACAGATACCTGGTGTCAAAACCATGGCCTTAAGCTAAATGCTAAAAAGTGCATAGTCATCTCCTCTGGAAAAAACAAAGTACCCACAAACTACCACATAGGAGGTCGCTCCCTAAATATGGAAGATATAATAAGGGATCTGGGAACCCAAGTAGATAGTAACCTCTCCTTTGATAATCACATTGCTGAAGTGGTTAGAAAATACTTCTATGTGGCCCACCTAATCACAAAAGGGTTTGCATCCAGATCAAAAGAGGTCATTGGGCCCCTCTACGCATCACTCATCAGATCCATCATAGGGTACAATGCCCCATTTGGGATGTACCTTACAAGACACCTGCAACAACTGGAAAGACCACAGAAGTACCTCACCAAGAGGATCACTGACCTCAAGCAGATGCCCTATGCAGCTCGACTGAAGAAACTCCAGCTGTACTCGGTTGCATGCCTCCTACTCAGAGGTGATCTCTGCCTGACATACTGGTTCAACCTAGAATTGATGGACATGCTCCACCTAAAGAAAACCATATCCCCTCGAGCCAAACGTTCCAGGGATCTAAACCTCACCACAACAATAAATAGGATGTTCTGGAGGGATAGATTCCTGTCCCAGAGACTTCCCATGCTCTGGAACAAGATTCCAATCTACATTAGGCAGAGCTCCTTGCTAACCCTCTAAAAGAGAAACCTTGACGAGTGGATGGGAAACAGAAAGTTTACCCCAGGGATCACTTCAACGGCTCTGCTGGACAGAGGCACAGGGAACTAATCTAAGGGGGTGGTGAAAGCCAACACATTACAGCTAGGCTTATAAATGCCTTCGGGCAGATAGTCTAGTACCTACCTATGAACCTATGAACCTATAAACAGTGCAAAATATATCATCTGCTTGCACACATAAAAGGTCTGAAATACAAAGTCATGCTAAGAATACTTAAAAGTGAACATGCTCAAATCTGACTAATGGCTGTTATCACCAGCTTAAAACTGCTGTTGCAGTCCTTTACACATATAACATACTACTGACTTGATGAATAACTGAATGTACCTGTAATATTGAAGGTAATGTGGCTGGAGATCTTTATTTTTATTTTATTTGTTAACTGAATAACCTGAATAAGTCCACTGGAGGCAAATGTCCATTTTTAGGGGTAACCTGGGAGCATTCTCAGCGTGAGTGACTTGCAGAGAGTCACACAGTAGGCAAATGGAGGTGAATGTAACCAATACATGCACAATGTGCTACAGAAAGCAATGCATTAGCAACTCAGAGCCTTAATCCTCTGTATTACCCACCAGAATGAAATGTCAAAAGACAGTTTATCTGTCAAAAGACACATATTTAGGAACAAACAGAACACTGTGACCTAAGCATGCAAATCCATGAGGAAAGGCATGACCAAATTGCATGCTGGTGACACTTGACACTGTGGCCCCCTCCCCTCCTCTTGTACAAATGATAATAACTGTGCCCTGGTCTCTGTAATCTATTTGGATAACCTATGTCTGATGCACAGTGTAGCCAGTCTATGTGTGGAAGATCACATCCTGTGTGAAGGTTTGCATGCATCACTTTTGTTTTCTTTTTACTGTTTCAGTCTAGTCCATAGCTATGGATCAGCTGCTGCCTATTAGCCAGTACCATGGCATACTGTTCCCCCCTTCTCCTGACATGATCCTCTCCTACAGCCAGGTCTTCCAAAGGCTTACAGGCTCCTCCTCCACTGCTGAGTCTGGGACTTCCTCCTCCTGAAAGTGTCTGTCCTGCTGCAACTATTTACTTATAATAATGATTTTAAATAGCACCTAGTGAGAATATCTTACTATATGCAGTAGGGTCATACTGCAGGGCACCTCTAGATACCTCTAGACAGTGGAAGTGGGTATTCAGCAGGCCAAACACATGTTGAGTGATGACATGGGTCGGTAACAAGGCATAGTTGTAGCCATTCTCTGCTCCACTCTGTGTATTTATGATAGGTGTCGTAAACCATGGTTCCAGTGTATGTCTGGCATGAAAAGTAAGATGCCCCCAGGTAAACTCTCCCTGCATAAACTGCTGATATAAGTCACATGTGTGCTACATGTGAGAGTCATGTGTACTGCCATGGTGAGCTGCAGACAGAGTGTATATTATACCCTTTGAATTACAGACTAGCTTGCAGTTGATGGAGTAGAAATCCTTGCAGTTAGCATACCTTCTTGTATTACAACGTGGAGCTAAAGTTTTTTGAAATTCAGACAACAAATCACATGCCTACATAATGCATTGTTTCTGTATTTATTCTTGATGGCATATAGTTGCTCATAAATTTTTGAACTAGTTTTCTTTTTACCTTCCCAATGTAGAAGGCTATTCATTTCTTACATTGAGGTAAATAGGCAACATAGGTAAAAGAACCATAGTTTCTTAATTGAGGTTCGATTGTTTTATGTTATGTAAATTTCAAGAAGTTTTTTTCTTTTTTGTTTTGGACATTGTGAACAATTCAAAAAGGCAGATATTTTGAAATTTTAATGTGGTGAAATCACTATGATGAAATGTAAGGACCCCACATGGACATCTGAAACGATTTAATACCACAGGTTACACAAGGTTAAGCCATTTTGGTTTATTGTTTTTCACTATTCTGAGGCAATTGAGTGGTTCTTCTCTTGATATTTTGAAACATTGTTAGAAGTAAAAGAAGTGATTTTGCAGCTAAGGTGGCTGACTAATTCTGCACCAGGGCTAAATGACACTAATAATATCATTTGCATTGTAAAGCAAAAAAAGTCACTAAGCTATAATGCATATTTATGATTAGAACAAATAAATAATGAAAGAGTGGTAATTGGCAAGTCTCCAAATTATGCTGAAAAACTCACTTATAGTCTATAAGATCTTTTATCATTGCCATGGGACCTGATCAGGCAACAACAATGTTGTTTAGATATCTAGTGTACATCATCATATATTGAAAATACACTAGAATAAAGATAATGCTGTTCCCATGTGGCCATACTAATATTGGCATAGAGAGGGCCACATGCTGCCCCCTTAGAAATGTCAGTCTGTTGTTCGATATACTGGCCTTCAAAGTAGATGAAATTATTATGAAGGACAATGTCCACCAGAAGAGTATTAATTTTACCCTGGCTTAAATCAGAATTGATTGCAAGACACTCCATAAACTATTATATTCCAATATTATGGGGAATGCAGCTGAACAAGTCTTTTACATCAATTGTGATGAAACTTCTGTCAAATAGCTCTTGCAGCTGATTGATTGGCTTAGGAAGTCCCAAGAATCCCTACACAAATGTGGAATTTTATACACTAAGGACTTCAAATTGTTGTCAAGGTATCTTGCTATAAAACTTGTCTTTGAGTTTACAGCATTCACAATTGGACAAAGAGTGGGTTTCTTCGATATTTTTATGAATTTTGGGAACCCCAAATATTGTAGGGATCCTGGGACTTTCCCCATGCATATACCAATATTCCAAAGCTGTAATTTGCCTCTGCATAAGCATATCTTGAAGATAGTAATCAATGTCTTTGTATGAAATGTCAACCTCATTCAATGATGCTTCGACATAGTTGTCACTAAACAATAATTGCAGGATATGTTGTTCATAGTCAGCTTGGTTCATGATCACCATACCTCTACCCTTGTCTGGGCACATAATTTTTAATTGGTGCCCATCCTTAAGTTTGTTAATAAGGTTTTTTTGGTCTATACTAAGGTTGTGATTATATGTATTGTGGTGATTACTGAGTAGAAACCTTATTTCACAAACCTTCTCAAATAGATCAAGGGTGGGGTGTAAAGCAAGATTATAAATGCTTGGAATTCTCAAACCTTGTTCGCAAGCTGCATAACTAGACTTACTGAGAATCATTGCTAAGTTCAAACTCCTTGCATAATGTTTGAGTTTACATATAATTTGTGTAATTTGTGCTCATCTAATGGGGACAAATGAATATTCCCTATTAAATAGTCCAGCATGCTCATTCGTTATAGGGTAATTACTATAATTGTAAATTTTAAAATCATTCATATTGAAATAATAGAGCAATTCTTTGATTGTGCACTTACTATGTCATGTTGAATTGCCATCTCTGCTGGTTCTGGCCCCTCCATTTGTATGTCCTTGATTGCTGCTACCAAGCTTGCCTAGATGGGCCTATGTAGGGATTGGTATTGTCCTGCCTGTTATATAGGCATTAGGACTGTCAAATAGGTTGTTGTTCTAAAGGATCCATTTCATCTCTGTCAGTGTCACTTTGGTCACGTGATCCTTGTTGAACTGTCTCACTAGGGCTATTACTGCCAGTATCATTCCTTTGTTGCCTCTTGGGAGGACAAGGATATGCAGTACCCTTGATGTAATCATCTTGATCCTGTGCCCATCTAAACAATTTTTGACAAAAGCACTTATCTGTTTTTCACAATAAATTTCAGTGAGTTTTACAGTAAGAATCCAGCTAGTTTTTCAGCATAATTTGGGGATTTGCCAGTTACAACTCTTTCATTATTTATTTGTTTTAGTTGTGGTTCATGATATTTATGATTAGCTATTTTGCAGCAGCATTTTATGGGTTGAGATTTGAGCATATGCATTTTTTAAATTTTTATTTAGCTGTGAAGTATTGTATCTGTACTCTTAGGTTCATATGTGTTTGCTAGGATAATGACCACAAGGGCCTTTTTAAGCCTAGCCATGCATCTAAAATCTCTGACAAGTTCTGATACCCTTGATAAGTGTAATCAGGGGCTTGGGAGATAAAACATTTACAAGCTAGGGCCTGGAAGATAAAACTGTGTCCATTAGAGACATAGGTGCCAAATCAGGGATGAATTTCCTGTTCCTCAGCCTTTTGTCCAGGTTGCACTTGAATTGGTTTATGGAGGAACTCTGCTTCACATGGATGGAGAATTTGTTCCAGAGATGAGGCAATCTTTGGGATACATACCTA
Source organism: Protopterus annectens (assembly GCF_019279795.1). Taxonomy (NCBI): domain Eukaryota; kingdom Metazoa; phylum Chordata; order Ceratodontiformes; family Protopteridae; genus Protopterus; species Protopterus annectens. Next base: position 933,946,927 of record NC_056732.1, on the reverse strand, counting down.
TCTCTCCAGCAGGTCCTCTTTATACCACAGGCAAGGTTTAAGTGTTTAAAATGGGTAGTTCTGGTGCTGCTTGTTTTACAGATATGTAGGAGGTCCATCAGAGTGGGGTCTGACAATGCCCTGTATGTCAGGCATAGATCTCCCCTCAAAAGCATGTAGGGGACAGAATACAGGGATAGAGCTTTGAGGTGGTCCACATAGGACATTTTACTTAAGCCCTGTATTCTTTTAGTGAGGAACCTCTGTGGACATTTCAATTGTTGGATATGCCTGGTTAGGTACATACCAAAGGGGGAATTTTACTCAATGATAGGTCTGATGAATCCACAAAGCGGATTGAGGCAGGTAAAGTAGCACACTTTAACAAATGTAGATAATATCCTTTAATACTGTTAAGCGCTTTTCGTTTGAGGCTTTGCTCAAACTTCATCAGACAAAATAATTACACAGCTCACAAGTATAAATACTGGGTGAGTTTACAGCTCACATAAGCAATAAATCTATTAAACAATTAAACAATTAAGAACTGTTGAGAGCCATTTAAAAACATTTAAAAATGTAGAGACATAAAAATGGTAACAGCATAAAAAATACAGAATACTCAGTTCAAATTCAAACTAACAAACCACCTTCCACTAATGCACGAATGAAATATATCCATAGGTCTAATGAATGCTGAATACAGTGGAACAATGACTCCCTTGGACTTAGATGTTATACCTTTGTTTATAAGTTGAGCAACATAGACAAATTTCCTCACTACTGTAGACATGTGATGATCAAAAGTTAGATTACTATCTATGTGCGCCCCTAAGTCCCTGAATACTGGGTCATCTCGAAGGGATGTGTTATCAGTATGATAGTTACCAGAAGTGGATGACTTCCCAAAGGATACTATTATGCATTTCTTGGCACTTCGTTTTAGCCCATGGCTCTGACACTAGTTGTCTGTGTCAGCCCCTCCTGGAGAACATTTGTGTAAGTGTGGGATTCGATGACAGCTCCTAATTTGCAATCATCTGCAAATTTATTCAGCCAGAGACCACTGTCATTGGCTTTGACTTCAGAGAAGTAAATTCTAAAAAGAAGCAGTCCAAGGACTGATCCCTGCGGGACTTCACTTGTGACTGCCATCTTTGTAGAAGTGGATTCCCCAATTCTAACTTCCTGGGTCCTGTCTGTGAGCCAGTTGGCTATCCACCGGGTGACATATGAGTTTGTACCTAACCTTTTGAGTTTGTCAACAATGCCTGAGTGGGGTATTGTATCAAATGCCTTGGCTATGTCAAGATAGCCAGTGTGAATGATTTTGCCCTAATCCATTGCTTTGGTGACCTTCTGAAAGAAGTACACCAGGTTTAGTAGGCATGATCTGCCCTTGATGAAACCAAATTGGGTTGGGTCCAGTGTCTGGAGGATTACTATATCACTATTGATCATTTCCATGATAATTTTTTCCATAGCTTTACATATAAGACTAGTGAAACTTATATGTCTGTAGTTTCCAGGGTCTGTAGATGGCCCACCTTTGTGCAGAGGGATGACAGTTGCTGCTCTCCATTCATGTGGCATGAAGCCTCTTTGGAGGCTGTAGTTAAATAGTAATTCCAGAGGCCCTGATAGTTCATGTTTCATGCTATTTAGAAGGCATCCTGGGATATTGTCTGAGCCCATTGATGCAGTGTTCTTGGACTTAGAGAGACCATTAAGGACCTGTTCCCTAGTGATAGTTGGGGGAGTTATATTAGATGATATTTCCTGAGGGTAGGTTGAGGGGGAGAGAGAGAGAGATAAAGCTGAAGATGAGATAAAAGTTGAAGATGAATTTATCAGCCAGTAGGTTTGCTGTATCTTCTGGCATATAACACAGCTGTATCAGAGATTTGTCAGTGGAGACATCCCATATGGCCACCTAGTGGGGGATGCTGGTTATGCACTGGAGCCATAGCTGATTACACCAATCAGAAATGCACACACACCCAAACAAGAACTCCATAATGAGGCACACGCACAAACCAGAATCATAATAGAGCATGTGTTTGGGATGCTCAAGTCACGGTTCTGGTGCCTTGCAGTACTCTCCAGCTACATGTACACAAATTTTCATTGTATGTGCCATGCTACACAATATGATGCTACAGAAACAGCTGCAGCAGGCACAGCACGGGGCAGGGCCACACAGCCCCCCACCATTGCCAAGGCCAGCCCAGCCACAGAGTGACTCAGAGGAGGAATAACTTGAGCCTGCCCCTTTAGGCAGAAGGAGGCAAGCCCAGTACGCCCAGCCTTTGGCAAATAGGCAACGCATAGCACATAGACTGACACGGTAGGAGCCCAGGGAATGACACCTCTCTCTGACTCACGCATACAGTAAAAGGGATGCCAAACATGACACTACCAGGGCTTTACCATGTATAGGAAGTATGCTGTGTGCATCTGACATAGTCAGCCCTCCAGCACCATCCTCAATACTGGCACAGCCACAAGTAACTCACTCTTCCTATCAATTGCTGAATGGAGTAGTATGTTCTGCTAGTTGTATCTATGGTATGGATCTGAGCATGCAAGGGAATCGGGTGGCTGAATGTGATGGCAGCAGATAGTGGGCACCTATATGGGCAGCATGAAATCCATACAAATATTGGTGTCAACAAAGTAGGCATTATTAGACAAGGTGAAAAATCCCACTGCAGTACATGTGGTGGCCCAAATGTCTGTCCATAGAACACACACATGCATGTCAGTGAGGTTCACATACCCAACAACAATCTCAGCCAGCAGGACAGGTGTAGATGACCACAAAGAAAGGCTGTGCTAAGGCCTCCAATTGATGGCAATGGAGAACAGTCCAGACCTATACAGACAGACTACAGCAGGTCAGGCAGTTGGATATTAGTTCTGGAGGGTAAGACATCTGAAACTGAAATGTAGGTCAATAAAACCCAAGATCTATAATCTACTGATATGCCTCTAGTCTGCATGATAGGTCAGAATACAAAATGAAATGGAAGCCAACAGAGTACCTGAAATACCAGTACAGTCATAGCAAATGTTTACAGTCGTCAGGTGTACCCCCCCACACAAACCTATGTGGAAATGCAATAAGGTGCATGTGCATTCAATAACAGTGGAGCACAGATTACCTGAGTTGGCCCAATATGCAGGATAGATTGTTGCATGTGTACAATATGCAGGGTTCTGTGTGTTAGATAGTTGTGTGCTGTATATTGTGTGGAAGTGGTCAGCATGTAGGCATGGAGTGTTGTGTCCCAGTGGCCTATTGCCAGTACTGCTGATGACAGGGCCATGTTTTGGCAACTGCAGTGCCAACCACCATGCATCCCAGCAAGACCTAATTCAACAGTCATCCATACTTATTGTTTGGATCAATATCTGTCACCATCTGAAAGATGGGCATACCATGAATAGAGGCCCAGACATACACACAGTACACAGGTGGAAGTACCCTAGACAGAGTACATACAATTTAACTGTCAACTGCACACACCTTTGGAATTGTACATACAGGTTAGCAGCACATTAGTTGTCTGTGTAGTATGGAATACTGATGTAGTCTGGCCAATCAGTGGCAGACCACAAAAGGCACAGTTATGAAGTAACGAGAGACTGCTGATGTCCCTGCACAAGGCAGCATAAAGAGAATGTCCCAGGTATATTTGTGAGTCAGCTGCAAGAAGCTTCCATATCACACATGCACTTAGCTTACCCCACCATCAGACACAGGTTTATTATAGGTCATATCCCTGCTGCTGGGAATGAGTACAGTATGACTCCCACTTCTGTTTGGGAATACCCACAGAATGCAGCATGCTGAAGAGGTATCCCATGCAGGTGTGTCCCTAGCTGTAAGCAGCACCCTGCCAGCATCCAGAACAATGGATTAATATGGACAGGAACTATTGCCATTAACACCTCGCACAGTTACCCTGTCACCCCCGGGGAATCCAGTGGCTTGCAGCCTGGGACTGTAAGAGTGACAGAATGCACTGGCCTGCTACAGATGGCCTGCATCACTACCAAATGCCCTACAGTCCTCTGTCAAAGGCCTGTGCCTCACCCATACTGCCAATGTATGTTTTCTCATGGGGTGCCAACTAACAACATAACACAGTCCACAGAACACAAATGGAAGGCCATGTTGACAAATCCCAGTAGCATGCCCACCATGTCCTACTGCATGAACTGTGGACCAACCCATAAATACCACTGGGATGAAGGGACAACTATAGGGATATGTCCCAGATATTGCTTGCATAATGTTAGGAAGAGGATAGAATAACAGAGGGGGGGGGTGTAGAAGCATGGAAGCCATGGAATGTGTGCAGTCTGAAACTCTGATGTGTACCCATACTACCCCTGCCTGAAAACCCAGTAATGGGTGATGACAAACCTGCTTGTAAACCACAATGTGAAAGGGAACTGACCAGATATATGAGCCCTGCCTCTGGGTAACCTGGGTGAATCTGTACAGCTGAGAGGTATGGCCACAGCACAATATGACCATTATGTTACGTCAATAGATGTACAAGCAGGGGATCCTCAGCCACTACAGTACCAAGGTGCTGCAACATTTACACAGACCCATCAGCAAGTGTCTGCAGCTCCCCCTCCATAATGGCATGAGTGTGCAAGAATATATAGGCTGCAGACCACAATACAGGACACAGCTTCATTCATCTTGTATTCCCCAGGAAATAACTGTGAGCAAATAAGTATATCTGTCAGTAGTTGATGACATAATACATCACAGTGTAAAACAGTACATATGTCAGAATATCTCTGCTAACATCAACACCATGTAACACAAGCAGCACAGACAATAGTTACAGTATCCCACTATCCTTTGCCCATTGTGACTCCATATTGTCAACCTATCTACAGATATCCTTCAGAAACAGGTTGCTAGCTGTAGGTATGGAACACAGAATCCTGCACTGGAGTACAACCTACCTGGAATGGATTCTCACACTCAATGCAGAAGGTCATACTGGGCATGCTCCCACACTTAGAGAAATGAAGCCCATGTCTGACAACAAAATTCAGAAGGTCATATTGGGCATGCTCCTACACTTAGAGAAATGAAGACCATGTCTGACAACAACAGTAAACAATACATATCTGTCAGTTGCAGATTTCTGTGCACATACACCACATTGCACACCATTCATGCTTTGCACACACATCGGATAGGAATACACACATATATCCAAGGACAACACACTATAATAGGTCAAACATACACAAACAGAGATGTGGGGAAGAGAAACAGACAGTGACAAAGAGCTTCCCATCATGAGGCCTGTCCCACCCGCCACACATCCAACTGGCCAATATTACATGATGTGCCGATGTCTATCACTGTAGACATTTGTTTTTGGTAGCCCTCAGCACTATAGTGTCTGTGGTGCTTGTGATAACTGTGTAACATGACAGTACACATCAGTAGTCATCTAGCATTTGTATACCCAGTCCTGTCAAATGTAAAGTTGTGTGTGACTGAATGTTGTGTGTGTGTTTCCAGAGGAATGGTTTATGGCCCATTCACACACACTGCACTTCTCATTGCCCTATGTTAGCAAGCCTGCTGATGTCAGTCACCTTGAAATACCCCTTTGGACAAGACTCAATCCTATAAGCTCCATGGCACGTGCAGTAACTGCATAATGCTATAGTGTAACATACTAATTAGGTAGGAGTTCTAATCCTAGACATGGCAACTGTGTTTGTGGCTGTTTGTGTGTATCGGGGTCAATGATTCTGAGGCCATTCACAGTCACTACACCTCCCATTGCCCTACTTTAACAAGCCTGCTTATGTCAGTCACCTAAAAATACCCCTTTGGACAAGTTCAACACTCTAAGCTCTGTGGTGCATACAGTAACAGTGTAATGCTATAGTGTAACATACTAGTTAGGTAGGAGGTCTAATCCTAGATGTGGCAACTGTAAAACTGTGGGTGTTTGTGTGTGTAGGGATCAATGATTTTGAGGCCATTCACAGTCACTACACCTCCCATTGCCCTAATTTAGTAAGCCTGCTGATGTCAGTCACCTTGAAATACCCCTTTGGAGAAGGTTCAACCCTATAAGCTCCATGGCATGCACAGTAAATGTGTAATGCAATAGTGTAACACGCTAGTTAGGTAGGAGCTCTAATCCCAGACATGGCAACTGTGAAACTGTTTGCGTGTGGGTATGGGTGTTTGTGTGTGTGTAGGGATCAATAATTTTGAGGCCATTCACAGTCACTACACCTCCCATTGCCCTACTTCAGCAAGCCTGCTTATGTTAGTCACCTTGAAATACCCTTTTGGACAAAGCTCAACCCTAAAAGCTCCATGGCATGTGCAATAACTGCATAAGCTTATAGTGTAACATACCTAGTTAGGTAGGAGTTCTAATCCCCAACATGGCAACTGTATTTGTGTGGGTAGGGGTCAATGATTTTGAGGCCATTCACAGTCACTACACCTCCCATTGCCCTACTTTAGCAAGCCTGCTGATGTCAGTTACCTTGAAATACCTATTTGGACAAGATTCAGCCCTGTAAGCTCCGTAGTGTGTGTGATAACTGCATAATGCTATAGTGTGATATACTAGTTAGGTAGGCGTTCTAGTCCCAGACATGGAAAGTGTGTGTGTGTGTATGTGTGTGTGTGTGTGTGTGTGTGTGTGTGTGTGTGTGTGTGTGTGTGTGTGTGTGTGTGTGGAGGGGTGCTTGTGTGTGTAGAGATCAGTGATTTTGAGGCCATTCACAATCACTACACCTCCCATTGCCCTACTTTAGCAAGCCTGATGATGTCAGTCACCTTGAAATACCTCTCTGGAGAAGGTTCAGCCCTGTGAGCTCCGTGGTGCATGCCATAAATGCGGATCAATATAGTAGCAGTAACTACACAGGTATGGGTTTGAATCTCATCTGTGGCAAGTGTTTGTGTGTACCTCAAGCATTTTGGCCCCATTTGCACCCAGTACATATCTGAGAGCCTAACTTTAGCAGTCCTGCAGATATCATCCACCTGAGAAGTACTTGTTGCCAACCCTAAACCATGTGAGGTCAATGGTGCATGTGGTAAATGCGTAACATAATGGTCTGTAAAGATTGTTAGATAGAGGTTTGAACCTCACCCCTATCAAATGTGTGTGTAGGGTGAAATTATTTTTGGGAGCTCTCACCCACTACATCACCCAATGCCAGTATTTACAAGGGCTGGTGATGTTCCTCACCATAGAGGTACCTTGGAACAACATCCATCCCATAAGCTCTGTGGCGTGTGCAAAAAATGCGGTACACTGTAGTAGCAATATATAGCTAGATAGGGGTTTGAATCTCAGTATTGGCAAGTGTGTGTGTCTCTGTCATCAATATCCTGTGTGGAAGTTGCTGTGACTGTGTAATAACAGGATGCATTGTAGGGCGGGTTTTGCTAAATTATTATGTTGAGGACCTAGTATATGTCACAATGTCCACCTTACAAGGACAACAGATGTCAAACACCAGAGAGGCTAGTGTAGACAATCCATAGCCCTACATGTGACATTATGGATTGATTAACAATATAGGCAACCCTTGTATTACTCAGAGAACATTCTCCACCCACATCTCATACACAAACACACTTGGCTAGGCAACAACCACTATATTGGTAGTTCCCTGCATATTGCCTCACAGATAGTAACCATGGTGTGGTTGCAATGCACTACATGCCTGTTGACCACAACAGTGCCAATGACAGCAGAAAGTACTGTGATGTGTTACATCTCCTGACTTGAGTGTGTGTTATCCTAGGTTCATAGGTTCATAGGTTCTTACTAGGCTATCTGCCCTAGGGCATTTATAAGCCTAGCCAGAGTGTGTTTGGCTTTCGCCACCCATTTTAAATTAATTTTGCTATGCCCTTTTTCGAGATTAGTATACTGTGCCTCTGTCTAACAGTGACACAGAAGTGATACCCGTGGTAAACCTACGATCTCCCATCCACTCATCAAGATTCCTCTTGAAGAGAGTCAATGAGGGACTCTGCCTAACCTGGACTGGGATTTTATTCCAGAGTGAAGGGAGCCTCTGGGTTATGAATATGTCCCTCCAGCATGTCCTATTTATTTCAGTGCTGAGGTTCAAGTCTCTTGAGCGTGTAGCTCGATAGGATTTGGATTTTCTGAGGTGCAGCATGTCCATTAATTCCGGGTTGGACATGGCTTTATACATCAGGCACAGATCGCCTCTGAGCAGGCGGTATGCCACTGAGTAGAGCTGGAGTTTCTTTAACCGGGCAGCATATGGCATCTGTTTGAGCCCTTTGATCCTCTTGGTGAGGTACTTTTGGGGTCTTTCCAGTTGCTACAGGTGTCCGGTAAGGTACATCCCAAAAGGGGCATTGTACTCAATTATGGGCCTGATGAGGGATGAGTAAAGAGGCACGATGACCTCCCCTGATCTAGATGTGAATCCCTTCATGATTAGGTGGGCTATATAAAATGTTTTTCTAACCACTTTGGCCACGTGGTTGTCAAATGAGAGATTGCTATCAACTTGGGTCCCCAGGTCCCTAATTACTTCTTCTGTACTTAATGGATTACCACCTATGTGGTAATTTGTGGCACTTTGTTTTTGTCAAAGGGATGACTATACACTTTTGGTGTTTAGCTTGAGGCCATGGCTCTGGCACCAGTTGTCTGTTTCTATGAGGCCCTTTTGGAGGATGCTTGTGTCGGCTGGAGAGTCGATTATGGTGCCCAGTTTGCAGTCATCTGCGAACTTGGTCAGCCACAGTCCTTCCGTGTTGGCCTGTACCTCCGAGAAATATATACCGAACAAGAGAGGTCCCAGGACTGAGCCTTGTGGGACGCCACTTGTAACTGGTTTGGAGTCTGACATGGCTCCAGCAATTCTTACCATGTGGGTTCTGTCCTTGAGCCAGTTTGCAACCCATCTAGTGACATAGGGGTTTATATTTAAGCTGGTGAGCTTATCTATAATGCCCGAGTGGGGTATTGTATCAAAGGCTTTTGCGAGGTCCAAGTAGGCTGTGTGGACCACCTTCCCCTCGTCAATGGCCTTGTTGACTGTTTCAAAGAAATCAACCAGGTTTAATAGGCAGGATCTGCCCTTAACAAAGCCGAACTGGGTAGGATCCAGTGTCTGTAGGTCCCCAATATCTTTATTTATGAGCAAGTAAATGGACATGGCACCCTGTTCCATCCCCACAGTAGGCAAATAAATGCTTACAGTGGCTATGTTTCCCACTGGACACCTGCAACAACTGTGCAGTCAGCAAATGTAACACACAAAGGGAATACTAGGCATTATGCACATGCCCTGTATGGACAGATGCCACTAACTCGACTGTATACCTATATCATGATGTCAATATAGGTGCAAGTACGACCTCCGTTCCATAGCCAGGTCTCACCGAATGAGGTCAGGAATGCCACATCAGAAGGTAACAGTCTGCACACACAAGATGCCCCAGAGTCCTGAAGTACACTTCCACACATCACTGAACATGCATGTGGGACATGTTTACAACCCAGACACTGTTCATGTTATGGAATATAGATCACATACATGGCAAGCATTGCACAGCATTGGCCACCCTCAATAGTAACCCAGATGAGTGGATGGTGAAAACAATATCCACCTGAGGGGGCCAATCCAGGGACTACACCCCTGAGCCACACTGGAGACCATTGCCATGTGGTCTGATGCCAGGGTATTTCCTTTGCCTAGCCTTGCAGTCATCTACTACACATCTGTGAAGCAATGAACCCATGCATCTCAATACCGGTAAGTGTGTGTGTGTGTGTGTGTGTGTGTGTGTGTGTGTGTGTGTGTGTGTGTGTGTGTGTGTGTGTGTGGATATTAATGATTTTGAAGCCATTCACACTCACTACACCTCCCATTGCCCTACTGTAGCATGCCTGCTGATGTCAGTCACCTTGAAATGACCCTTTGGCTATATATCAGCCAGATAAGCTCTGTGCCACATATGATAACTGCATAATACTGTAGTGTAGCAAACTAGGTAGATAGGAGTTCTAATCCTAACCCTGCCAACTGTGATAATGTGTGTGATTCCCTAAGAGAGTGCGGTTGTGTCTTTCTTGACACCTGCTTTTGTGGACAGTCACATGTACTGTACTTCTCTTATTCCTCCTTTATCACTGTTGCTAATGTCACTCAACTTTGGACATCTCTCCAATATGTAAGCTCCATGGCACGTGCAATAACTGCATGACAATGTAATAGTAATACCTAGTCAGGTAGAGGGTTGAAACACAGTACTGGTAAGTGTGTGTTTGTGTGTGTCATCAGTGTAGTGTGTGGGTGTTGGGGTGATTGTGTAATGACAGGATCCATTGCAGTGTGTGTTTTGCTACATCATTATATTGAGGAGCTACATGTCCCATTATCCACATTACAAGGCCAGCATTTTCCAAACACTGTAGAGATTGTTGTAGACAATCCTCAGCCATAAATGTGTACAGCCATGTGCAATTACTATGTGACAGTATAGATTAGTACACAATACAGGCAACAGTTATAATGCCCAGATACCACTCTCCACCCATGGATCATACACAAACAAGTTTGGCTCTTACTCTCCTACTTCCTTCCTTTCTTACTTTGTCCCTCATTCTCTCTCTCACTCCCTCTCTGGTGGATGTGAAAAAATACATCTGCTTTGTTTAGACAGCAGCTTGAGTTTTGTAAGTGATGCTCATGATCAGCTGATGGTCTGTGCATGAATTGCAGTCCCCCACTTGCTAATTGCATGTGGAACTGCTGTGGTATCATTCCTATAGCCAATTGCATGGAAAAACTCTTATAACTAAGCACTTCATGTGAGTGTTGGGCTTTTCCTTCACTGTGAGTAGGACTTCATGTGGGGTTTTGACAAACCGCATCTCAGCGGGTAGTTGGAAATACCTCTTACAACATACACTGTGGAGACAGGCCAACAAACAGGAGGGGGATGTTCCAGACATGGGGACAGAATGTAAGTATCGCTCTTCTATATTTTAAGTAATGTTGGTTTTAACAGGGTTTGTGTGGACATGGCTGGTCTACATGATTTAATATCAGTCATGACAGTGTTATGTGATTGAGGAAACTCTCACCTGTAGGGCTAGCTGCAGACTGGCCAGTGTTTGGAGTCTTACACGTGTTGTGTTACTCACACATTTCCTATCTTTAGAAATGCAGTAGTATACTCTGATGATTGCAGCCAGTACATGGTGACATCCATGTGAATTACTGACTTCATATCTCTCAGAAGGCATATGTCACAACAAACCCTGTTACACCAGTAAATGAATGGGTTTATCATAGCAACATGTCAATATTGGCCCTGTTTTTGTGCCTCCAACCCCAAGTCTGTCAACCTTTGTCCATATTTTATGCAGTAAGAGGTGCATATGTTCAGTACATCATTATTTACTGCCATTATACCTGATAACAAGCTAGTGAGATATCAGACTGCTAGACAAGTTATGTATAGTAGGCCTTATATTTGAGGACAAAACCTGGACATTCTGTTGTAGTGTGTGCAGTAGTGAGGACTGTGTACTTATGGTGATTGTTGACAGAGTGTGTATTGTGAATATG